>NC_068280.1:34934589-35034589 GCF_025860055.1 Xyrauchen texanus | reverse complement strand
ATAGATCTCATCGTTTCATATATCCTTCATACTTTTACTTTTTACCCCAGCCCAACAGGAAATCGTCTATTTAGGATTGTTTGGAAAACGCATGCAATGGAATTTGAAATACTCCTCCTAGAGAATTCCTCCAATCGCCACGAAACTCGGTCAGCATGAAGTCAAGACATTGAGGATGAAAAATTGCCGGCGGATTTTTGATATCTTGAACGGTTTGGCCGTGGCGAGGAAACGAAATGATGGCGCGAAAAGAGAAACAGGAAGTGTGTTATAACTTCTGCATACATTAATTGATCTCGATGAAACTTCAGCAGTGTGTTCGCTGTAACAGGCCGATCGCATGGATGTGACTATTGTGAGTCAAAGTTATAGCGCCACCAACTGGCAGAAGGAAGTGTGTCACTTTCAAAATGCTTTGAAATCACCCTCTTATTTTTACCCGATTTACTTAAAACTTTTGGTGTGTAATGTAAACACACGGCAGATGTAGACATGTGAAAGGATTATTGATATCTTGGATACTGTTGCCGCGGCAACGCTTCAAACTCGAATATTCTTTTTTGATGCTTTTGAGACTCTTAGCATTCTTGAAATTGCATGAAACTCGACAGACACATCACATTTATTAGCCAGTAGACATGTGCAAAGTTTCAGAAACGGGCGTGGTGCAGGGGCTCAGTGGCGCCACCTTTTGACAAAAGTGAGGGGGTTGGTTTTATACTTTGACCCACAGTCACAAAACTCAGTAATTATATTGTTCTCATCGAGCCGGACAACTTTCTAATTTACAGTCATTAGCTCAGACCAACAGAAAGTCAGATATTTTGGTTTGAATGTGGATGTTTTGGAGAATTTTCTCTGCCTCTCCCACTGACCCTACGTCTCTCTGTGTCTGGGGGGGAAGGGGATGATTTGGCTGTTGAGTGAGAATGCTTTTATTTTTGTTTTTCAAGGTTTTGGGGCCCTTAACATGCTCGAAAACTCTTGAAACTTTGCACACGGGTCAGAACCCGCGGCCATCAGGGCCGGGCCAAAGATGGTACCCGGGCGTGGCAGGGGGCTCGACAGCGTCCCCTGGAATGGGATTCGAACACTTGTCCATATATCAAACACGCTTGCATGTAATAATATGAAACTCGGTACACTTGTAGATCTCATCGGGCCGAACAATTTTCGTGCTCTAAGTTTTACGCCAGCCCAACAGGAAGTCGGCTATTATGGGTTGTTTGGAAACACATGCTCTGGAATTATATATATTCCTCCTAGAGAATGAATCCAATCGCCACCAAACTCGGTCGGCATGAAGTCAAGACATTGAGGATGCTACATTCCGGACGGATTTTTGATATCTCGAACGGTTTGGCCGTGGCGAGGAAATTGATTTAGGACTAAAAAAGGACACATAAAGTGTGTTATAACTTAGTTAGTTCTATCTACAGTTACAAAACTCGGCGTGTATATTGTTCTTGTCAAGCCGAACAACTTTCTAATTTACAGTCATTAGCTCCAACCAACAGAAAGTCAGATATTGTGGTTTGAATGTGGATTTCTTGGAATTTTTCTCTCCATGACAGACAGAGTGCCCCTGCCTGTGTGTGTGTGTGGAGGGGAGGGGGAGGGAGCCGGACAGCTTTCCAATTTACAGTCATTAGCTCAGACCAACAGAAAGTCAGATATTTTGGTTTGAATGTGGAACACACTGCAAATGAACTTTGAAGCCCCAAAAAGCACATAAAGGGAGTATAAAGCAAGGAAGTGTGTTATAACTTCTGCATACATTAACTGATCTCGATGAAACTTCAGCGGTGTGTTCGCGGGAAGAGGCCAGTCGCATGGATGTGACTATTGTGAGTCAAAGTTATAGCACCACCAACAGGCAGAAGGAAGTGTGTCACTTTCAAAAAGCTTTGAAATCACCCTCTTATGTCTCAAGTGAACAAACAGACCAACAGAAAGTCAGATATTTTGGTTTGAATGTGGAACAAATTGCAAATGAACTTTGAAGCTCCAAAAAGCACATAAAGGGTGCATAAAAGCAAGGAAGTGTGTTATAACTTCTGCGTACATTAACTGATATCGATGAAACTTCTGCAGTGCGTAAATTATAATTACATTAATAAACCTGTACAGAGACCTCCGTATAAATACTGGCCTTCTGGATTAACACGTTTAAGTGCTGCAAAAGATATTGACCTATGACATCCTATGACATTGAAAATTATTCTACATTTGAATTACCTCATAGATGTGACTATTGTGATTCACGGTCATAGGCCCTGTCCCAAATGGCACACTTCATATGAATTTTCAGTCTTGTGTACTTATTTCGTGTGTCCATTAACTCCATGAGACCGGAGGGTGTCTCATTTTTCATTTTAGGTATCAGAAGGGTGCTCACGCATACTTTGTGGTTGATATGTGCCCTCCATGCGCACTTTTGCAGAGCCCGCGCTGATGCGAGCTCTACAGCACACGTCTTCTCGACGGTCAAAGCGAGGTTATGTTATTGTCCATCGTGCACAGCAACCCTAAAGGCACGGGGGTGGCGGTGCCACCGGCTTGGGCCCGCCATCGCTGCTCGCAGCTATATTTGTCTTTGTGCTCAAGATGCATATTCCCACCCCATGCTGTTTACACGTACAGCAGGAGATGTCCCAGAAGACACACACACACACACACACACACACACACACACACACACACACACTATCCTTAACCGAGGCATGGGTGTGGTGAAAATACATTAATTCAATGTTTTGCTACCTATTGTCTCATTTTCATATTTTTTTCATTGTTTTCAGTATATAGTTTTCAGAGTGCTTCCACGGTGATATACGTGTCTGGTGATGAAATGGCAGAACATTTAATGATGAGCTAATTAAACACCATGGCCCAGGAGGCTCTGTGGAAATACCCACAATCCTCAGCTCCTTGGTGAGTGTGACCGCCTGCTTATCGAAAATATCTGTGGAGTGTGTTTGTATGTGTTACCCTATGATTTTACAGATATGCTGTGCTGTGCTTCATAAAATTTAAATTGAAGTAACAAATGTGAGATTATGCATCATTTTAAAGACCCCATGAAATCAGTTGATGAAATTGAGATTTGTGGCTTTTAGTCCATGTCTATTAGCTTTGAGGCCATCTGATAAATTTAGATCAAATTTACTTTTAGTATATATAGTAAGTATATGCATTTAACATTTACAGTCTTTCTATTCTGAAAAAAATGACTATGATTAAACTTTTTCCTACGAAGTGCCAAAAATCAAACTTGATTGAGGGCCGTGGGCTGAAAATAAATGTTGAATTATATCAAACTGTATTATATTAAAATATAAAATTTGCCTTGATTTCCCTCCTTTATTATTTCATAATATAAAAAACAACATTACTCTGCAATCAGTGAATATCTGCGTCAATGTAATGTTATTTTATTTAAAAAAAATGTCCCCCCTCTTGTCATATATGGCAAGGCAGGCCAAATCAAAGTTCATTACGGGCAAAATTTGGCCCGTAGACCCTGGTTTAGGCATCTCTGGATTAGAGTCTCTAGTTTCATCCGATATGCCATTTTTTAAATTTGAATGATTTATCATGTTCTCTGTTGTCTTTTGTTTTTGTTCTTTTATGTTGAAGTTTAGTTTAGTTCCTGTTTCCTGTTTGTTTTTTGTAGTCCTTTGTAGTTTCATTTTATGATTGGTTTTCCCCCTGATTAATTCTCATTCCCTAATTGTTTCCCCAGGTGTTCCTCATTCCCTTGTTTGTTCCTTTTTTGTATATAAGCCCTTTTAGTTTCCTTGTTTCCTTGTTAGTTCTTGCATGTGTCACTATGCCCTGTGCTAGGTTTCCTGAGTTTTCTCTGTTTTTATTAATAAAAAGCTGCATTTAGATCCACATTCTCTGCCTGCCTTCGTCACAATCGCGAAACACCATGCTACTAAACACAATTAGGGGTGTGCGATATTGACAAAAAATTATATCTCGATATTTTCTGGGATTTTGCCAATAACGATAAACAGACAATACTTTGTGTCGTTCCAATTTATTTTTTGAAGGCTTACATTGTACTAGTTCCCTCTTACAACATATTAATAGCATAACATGATAATATTGACTGTTGATATTATTAATCTAAACAATATATTGAAGGAAAAGATCCTTATTATTCTAAACTGAATCATTCAAGTAAGAACAATACAAAACACTGCTCTGCTCTAAGGTGAACTGTCAAGCATAAAAGCAAGAAGCAAAAATATGACATTGTAATAGAAGTCACCAAATCCAAACTTCTTTCAAACACAGCACAATAAAAAAAAAAAGTATTGCATTTGTAAACAAATTACACCCTTCTGTAAATATGTGCATAAAGTCAAAGATGAAAAAAAAAAAGCCCAGGCAGTGTGTATCTTGGGTCTAAAGTCTTCAAAAGTTGTTTAAAACATCTCTCTCAACCGCTTGAATTGCCACCATGTCTATTGTAATTGGTGACAGCGTTTGTTATATCTTGCCATCTGTCACTTTTTTTGTCGTAAGGAACTTTGTTTGTTTGAAAGTTTGTTGAGTGTGTGTTTTTGCTTTTACCCTGTCAGCTGAAGGCGTGTTGTGTTCAGTTGACTCGCTAAGCTTTTCATATTCCTCATATTAAGTGTGGTGGGTAGTTCGAAGATGGTGAAATAAGTTGGTCGTCGAGCTACTTTCGACTGTATACGATTTTTGGCACAGTTTGCAGATTGCCGTCTTTTGACTAGCATCTAACCTTTCAAATCCAAACCACCTCCATGCTATTGATGATGAACAACATCTAGCAATTTAATCTAGTGTGGGTTGCAAGGTTTTGATGTTTGATGATCTTCTCCTCTCGCCGTTTCTTCGCTCATTTTTAACTTCTGTCATACACACCGCAATCTAATGTGAAACATCACGATCAGAATGTGCCTGTGCAGTAGTATATACCACTTTGCTGCATCACGCAGTTAATGCGTGGACACTTAATACGGCTTTATGAATGTTTTTTGAAAATGAGTGACATACTCGATAATGTGATTTTGCATATCATTATAACAACAATTGCAATATTATCGTAGCCGATATATATCGCACACCCCTAAACACAATGTACACTAATGTGTAGAATAGCACAATATTTTTATTAGAAATCTGTAAGGGGGTTAATATGGGCAAGGAGGAGGCAAGAACCGGCTTGTCAATATAAATAATAATTTAATGAAAACTTAAACCAGAACACACAAACATAAAAACACACATGACGGACATGCCTGTGATTCTCTCTCCCTCGAACCGTCGTCACCGTCCGCCTTTATCCCTCGCGTACCCCATCAGGCAGATTGGGGTCCGGGCGTGTGACATTCCAGCCGGTCCTGCCCACTTCCTCTCCACAAAATCCTTTATTTAATGTGCATTTTCACATTGAGAAATTGTTTTTGCTTTTAGAGGCTTTATATGGAGTTAGGATGAAAATACTGTGCATTTTGTACTGTTTTGAGACCAGTGCAGACAGACAGCACACTGGAGGTTAATTAATTCACTGATAGGTAGCAAGAGAGCATGGGTGCAACCTATAGCTTTCCTATGAAGCCAAGCACATTCAATCCAAATTTACTATCAAAAAATTAGTTTCAGGCTGCAGACGTTGTATGGACCACTCAACTTGGTTTGCAGACATGGGGCAATGGTAATCAGTACTTAGATGTGGCTTTATCACTTGTTTGTTTGACAGTACAGAGATTGTACATTTTGTTGCCAAATTGCAACATGAAAGTCAAATCAAGTCAATTAATTTTTATTTATATAGTTTTTTTATTTGTGCTTTCCCCACGACACTTTGTTCCAAAGTAGCTTTACAGAAAATCATCTGTGATGTCTAACTTCTCAAAAATATGAATAACAAACACTCTTGGAAACATAAACAATTTAAAAAAAAAGATTTTTTTGTTAAACCATTTCATGGGGTCTTAAGTTACATTATGTACTGGATGCATACTGTATGTGCATTCATAGCATTGGCTTTGTATTTCTGTGCACATGCTGTTGGTGGATGGTCTTCTAGGACTGCAGATGATGAAAGAAGCTCATTGTGTCATTTCTTGCAGATTTACACTGACAGCATCTCAGGCTCAAGGAGAAAACCTGTCCAAGGTCAGACAGCCCTCTGTGTCAGTATCTGATTTTTGTTCAACTGTCTTAATGTAATATGTTGGATTTCTGCATGTCATTGGTTAGATCTTCTCTCACAGTGACTGTAGTGTCTCTATGAATCGGCTTTTTCGTTTTTTTGCTCATCTTTCGGGATGAACTTGATTTATTTTAGTCCTCAATCACATCAGAGAAGGAAACAATGGGTTGTGGGTCAGCTTTAAATTGTATTAAATCCCCGATTTTAAACTTATTTCAGTTTAGTTCCACTGAAGCTGCACAGTCTGCAGAGTCTTGAGCAAAAATAAATAAACATTTTGTTAATGTTGATGCAGAAGCAGTCTGTAAAGGGATCAATGGAAAGGAGGAGGCTAGAACATGCTTGACGATATAAATAATAGTTTTAATGATAAACTTAAAAGACAACATAAACACACACGATGGATATGTCCGTTAACAATCTCTCTCTCCCCCACTATCCTCTGCAGTCGACCGTTATACCTCAGAGGCTTGATTAGCCTAATACGGGACCTGGTGTGTAGGATCACTACCCGGCCCCGCCCTCCGCCCTGCCACACAGTCCTAGTGTTGCTCTACTTATAGATTATATCTCATTTAATTGATAGAATCATGCGAATCATGCGAATCATATTTTCCTTGATCTTTTGAGATATAAGAGTTCACTTTACAATAAATACATATACGTTTCAGAATTGAAAAACTTCCTCCCCAGTCCAAAAAATACCAATTATTGAAACTAATCTGCAAAAACTAGGGATGCACCGATCCGATACCTGGATCAGTATCAGCTCCGATACTGAAGCTTTTAGATGGATCAGATATCGGTCCGACGAGCCCTATCCAAATCTGATACAGTGTGTTTCACCGTCTGTCACTCAGTCGACGTTGAGTCCTGCGGAGCCCGGTCATCTCTGATTTTGAGAAAAGGCCATTGAGAATTGGCGTATGGAATTTGCATGCCACTCCCCCGGACATACGGGTATAAAAGGAGTGACGCTGCAAATACACATCAGATATCTTCTTCGGAGCCGAGAGAGCAGTCAGAGATCTGAATTCCTCTGCTGTTTCTTTCATCTCTACAGGCTGTTGGTTTACGGCGCTTTCCAGCGGTCCTCCCCCTCGCATACTACATTGTGCTGAGCATACACCCTTGGGTGCTTCAGCAGCTGATAAAGGAGCTTACGGAGTGAATAACTTCGCTTATATATATATATTTATATTCTCATATACATATATATATATATATATATATATATATATATATATATATATATATATATACAGTGAGGAAAATAAGTATTTGAACACCCTGCTATTTTGCAAGTTCTCCCACTTAGAAATCATGGAGGGGTCTGAAATTGTCATCGTAGGTGCATGTCCACTGTGAGAGACATAATCTAAAAAAAATCCAGAAATCACAATGTATGATTTTTTAACTATTTATTTGTATGATACAGCTGCAAATAAGTATTTGAACACCTGAGAAAATCAATGTTAATATTTGGTACAGTAGCCTTTGTTTGCAATTACAGAGGTCAAACGTTTCCTCTAGTTTTTCACCAGGTTTGCACACACTGCAGGAGGGATTTTGGCCCACTCCTCCACACAGATCTTCTCTAGATCAGTCAGGTTTCTGGGCTGTCGCTGAGAAACACGGAGTTTGAGCTCCCTCCAAAGATTCTCTATTGGGTTTAGGTCTGGAGACTGGCTAGGCCACGCCAGAACCTTGATATGCTTCTTACAGAGCCACTCCTTGGTTATCCTGGCTGTGTGATTCGGGTCATTGTCATGTTGGAAGACCCAGCCTCGACCCATCTTCAATGCTCTAACTGAGGGAAGGAGGTTGTTCCCCAAAATCTCGCAATACATGGCCCCGGTCATCCTCTCCTTAATGCAGTGCAGTCAGCCCTGTCCCATGTGCAGAAAAACACCCCCAAAGCATGATGCTACCACCCCCATGCTTCACAGTAGGGATGGTGTTCTTGGGATGGTACTCATCATTCTTCTTCCTCCAAACACGGTTAGTGGAATTATGACCAAAAGTTCTATTTTGGTCTCATCTGACCACATGACTTTCTCCCATGACTCCTCTGGATCATCCAAATGGTCATTGGCAAACTTAAGACGGGCCTTGACATGTGTTGGTTTAAGCACGGGAACCTTCCGTGCCATGCATGATTTCAAACCATGACGTCTTAGTGTATTACCAACAGTAACCTTGGAAACGGTGGTCCCAGCTCTTTTCAGGTCATTGACCAGCTCCTTCCGTGTAGTTCTGGGCTGATTTCTCACCTTTCTTAGGATCATTGAGACCACACGAGGTGAGATCTTGCATGGAGCCTCAGTCCGAGGGAGATTGACAGTCATGTTTAGCTTCTTCCATTTTCTAATGATTGCTCCAACAGTGGACCTTTTTTCTCCAAGCTGCTTGGCAATTTCCCGTAGCCCTTTCCAGCCTTGTGGAGGTGTACAATTTTGTCTCTAGTGTCTTTGGACAGCTCTTTGGTCTTGGTCATGTTAGTAGTTGGATTCTTACTGATTGTATGGGGTGGACAGGTGTCTTTATGCACCTAATGACCTCAAATAGGTGCATCTAATTTAGGATAATTAATGGAGTGGAGGTGGACATTTTAAAGGCAGACTAACAGGTCTTTGAGGGTCAGAATTCTAGCTGATAGACAGGTGTTCAAATACTTATTTGCAGCTGTATCATACAAATAAATAGTTAAAAAATCATACATTGTGATTTCTGGATTTTTTTTTAGATTATGTCTCTCACAGTGGACATGCACCTACGATGACAATTTTAGACCCCTCCATGTTTTCTAAGTGGGAGAACTTGCAAAATAGCAGGGTGTTCAAATACTTATTTTCCTCACTGTATATATATAACACCATTAAAAGAGTATATTTCTCTAAAAGAGTGGCACAAACGGTGAAGCTTCTTTTTCAAGATGTCTTTCCATTTGTGTGTGTTTCCTGGTTGCGGTCGTTCTCTCTCCCCATCTGATGGCCACGATCGCTGCCTCTTGTGTCTGGGTGCTACCCACGCAGAGTCAGCGTTCGTGGATGGTTCATGCTGTCACTGCGAGAGCATGGCCATGGCTACGTTGCGGTCGTGGCTCGCACTCGTAAGAGCGCGAGCCACCCCAGCCGCTCCCCGACTCGGTCCTTCTACCTACAGGTACGAGCCGGTGTCGGCTTGCGCTGGGGGCGATATGGGGACCTCAGTGGGAGCCTCTCCGCCAGGTACAACCCCACGGACCTCCCACTCCCTGCCACGCTCGTATGCTCCAACCGAGCACTGGGGCGCGGTTGCCGGTTCGCTTCATACGGACCCGCGATCTCGTTCGGAGCGCCTGTCGACGATGAGATCTCGATCGCAGCATCGGAGAGCGGGTTCGTCATGTCTGACGCTGAAGACTCGGCTGAGCTCCCACCCTCGACTGCGGCGGCTGAGTCGCAGGCTGACGCAGAGCTGACAGCCATGCTTGCCCGGTAGCTGCGAGTGTCAGGCTGGAGTGGAACCCTCCGCTCTCACTACCCTCGATGGCGGGGCAGCGCGTCCCCCACCTGGTCGAGTCGCGAGAGGCTGACAAGGTACGTTTCCTTGACGCCCCCATCTCCCAGGTTGGGCTGATTGGCGACACCGTTGGAGACTTCGCCCGGCAGTTCTCAATGGTAAGGAGGCAGAAGGAGGCTATACAGCACATCCTGCCCAGGCGGAGCTACAGGCCTCGCACCCCGTCTGCTCGTCGCCCAGCGCGTCCCCCTGCTGTACCAACACCAGCCCTGCCACAGCCCGCCCCTCGGGGCTGGCCCCGACGTGGAGCTACCCGCTACCTTCTTTCTCAAGGTCAGGGCACCATCTGGCACCCGCGACCAGGCCTCTGGAATCTCCATGTCTGGCCCTTGGACGGGACGCGGTAGACTTAGGTGGCCTACCACCCGCGGTAGTAGACACAATCACTCAGGCGAGAGCCCCCTCAACGAGGCGTCTTTACGGCCTGAAGTGGCATCTGTTTGCTCAGTGGTGTTCTTCCTGTGGTGAAGACCACTGCACAGTTGGATCAGTGCTTTCCTTTCTGCAGGAAAAGTTGGAGGGACGGCTGTCCCCCTCCACCTTGAAGGTGTATGTAGCCGCTATATCGGCACATCACGATGCAGTGGAAGGTAAG
Organism: Xyrauchen texanus; assembly: GCF_025860055.1. Taxonomy (NCBI): domain Eukaryota; kingdom Metazoa; phylum Chordata; class Actinopteri; order Cypriniformes; family Catostomidae; genus Xyrauchen; species Xyrauchen texanus. Next base: position 35,024,234 of record NC_068280.1, on the reverse strand, counting down.
TATTTAGGGAAGCACGATTTGATCATCAAGTTCCTGAGAGGCGCGAGGAGGTTAAACCCCCCCAGGCCGCGCCTCGTTCCCTCGTGGGACCTCTCCGTGGTCCTTCAGGCCTTCGGGGAGCTCCCTTCGAGCCCCTTGAGTCAGCAGAGCTAAAGGCGTTCTCTCTGAAGACCGCCCTCCTGACGGCACTCACCTCCATCAAGAGGGTAGGGGACCTGCAGGCGTTCTCTGTTAGCGAACTGTGCCTAGAGTTCGGTCCAGCTTACTCTCACATCATCCTGAGACCCCGACTACGTGGCCAAGGTTACCATGACCCCTTTTAGGGATCAAGTGGTGAATCTGCAAGCGCTGCACCAGGAGGAGGCAGACCCAACCTTGGCCTTGCTGTGTCCGGTGCGTGCTCTTCGCATCTACTTGGACCGCACGCAGAGCTTTAGAAGTTCCGAGCAGCTCTTTGTTTGCTTTGGCGGACAGCAGAAGGGAAGCGCTGTCTCCGAACAGAGGATCACCTACTGGGTCGTCGATGCCATCACGATGGCATACCATGCCCAGCACGTGCCGCCCCCTGCTGGCCTTCGAGTCCATTCTACCAGGGGCGTTGCGGCTTCATGGGCGTTGTCCCATGGTGCCTCTCTAGCAGACATATGTAGAGCCGCGGATTGGGCAACACCTAACACCTTTGCGAGGTTCTATAACCTCAGGGTTGAGCCAGTTTCGTCCCGTGTGTTATCAGGTGACACATACAGGTAAGTTCAGGTCAGCTGGCCGGGTGCATAGCGCCTTTCCCCTCCCTTGAGGTGAAGACGTGCGCTCTTTTCCCCAGTTGCGTTCTCAGGAAATGTGAACCCTGGACGTTCTTCCTCCCTAGCCTAGCGGCCGTTGAGTCTTCGGAGAGGCTCGATGCCTCCCCGAAACGGGCGTCACTAGGCCCCCGTACTGAGGTAAGTGCTCCCAACACATTCTCACACCCCAACTCGTCACATACGGACGCTCGGGCAGGACCCCTTGGCGTCGCTTATTGACGCGCCGGGTGTACCTTTGGCGTCGTTTTACGGCGCGTCCGGTTTGGAAACATAAAAAACCGGTTGGAGGGCCATTGTAGCGTATTCCTTTTCATTTTTATTGATCGCGGTCTCGACTTTCGACCCGTTCGCCGCGTGAGCTTACCTGAGACGTGACATTTGAACGCTGCACGCTCCGGTTCGCGGAGATACATGGAAGTCTATGGGACTGCCCTGCGCGTCGAAAAATGACGCCAAAGGTGTACCCGGCGCGTCAATATGTGACGAAATTGCCCGAAGCGTCCGTACGTGACGAGTCGGGGTGAGAATGTGTTGGTGCTCCACATGTGCTGGTTGTCCCCTTCGGCAACCCTGTGTGATGTATATCCCGCAAAATGGTTTCCCTACCAGTAAACCGCGTCTTCCTTGGACAGTGGGCCAAGGAAGACACTCTGCCCTGGGTCGCCCTGTTTGTAGGAACCCCTCCCCACCTTTGGGTAGGGTCTACCACGACGCCGTTACACGCGATGTGCTTCCGCGGCTAATCGGTAAGACCGTGTGTGTATTCCACCTAAACCCCCCTCCTCTCGGGGCTGGGTGTAGTCTCCGCAGTGTCTTCCTCTTTGGAGGGACACCCCCCTGCTCGGACCATATATATTTGGCCCCCAGCCAAACTATTTTGTTCCTTTTACAGGGGAGAATAATAGAGAGAAGGCCCCGGCTGGGCTAGCCAGTCCTTATACTTCTGAACAGTTAGCTAGGTGCAGGGGACCGCTTCATGCCTGCCAGTGTGTTGGGGGTAGTTATGCGACGGCTTGCTGCACTGGCTACGAGGCACACAGAGGTTTGCCCGTCTCGCACCGCTAGTCTGCGTAACTCGGTTCAGCTCTGTGGCGTTTTCCATGGGACCCCTAGTGTCAACTCAGCGACACAACGTCGACTGAGTGACAGACGGGGAACGTCTTGGTTACTGACGTAACCTCCGTTCCCTGATGGAGGGAGCGAGACGTTGTGTTCCCGCTAGCCACAATACTGAACCATCCGCTGAAAGCGCTGGGTCTTTGGCTCGGCTCCTCAGTACGATACCTGATGTGTATTTGCAGCTTCACTCCTTTTATACCCGTATGTCCGGGGGAGTGGCATGCAAATTCCACACTCCAATTCTCATTGGCCTTTTCTCAAAATCAGAGATGACCGTGCTCCGCAGGAGCGACCCCTAGTGTCAACTCAGCGACACAACGTCTCGTTCCCTCCATCAGGTAACGGAGGTTACGTCAGTAACTGAGACGTTAGTCATGTTAGTTTCTGTCAAGCCCAAAAATTTTCAATGTCACTTGAAAACATGCTATAGCTCTGTGAATCACAAAAGGCTGTGTTTAATAAGCAAATATATCAAAGACATGCTCAGCTCCAGCGCGTTAGTGAATGCCGCTGCTCTGTTTACACACACTCGCTGCAATTTTTAGCCTTCATGCAGTGCGCAATATTTGAGTGCTACTCACGAACAACATCTCAGATGTAGATGCTCAATAGTTGGGTTCACTTATAATAAGCATACCGGAATTTGAATAAGAAGCAAATTAAACTACTGTGAACTTGGCTACAAACAGACACAATTACAGGACTTCCTGGAGATTTTTGAATTTCAAAATAAAAGGTACACGATTGAGATATATTACTTGTAAACCAATAATAATAATATTTAAGTTGAATGGGTTCCAAATAAATAGCTGTGTGAATAAAAAGTGAGCTGATACACATAAATTGAACAAAAAAGAGATCTGAATCCTTTAAAGTACAGATACAAGTTGAAAAACAGCTTCTATTCTACTGATGACTGATGACTTATACTGGAATTACTGTTAATTTTGCTGCTACATTATCCAATATTCTAGTTAATAATAAAGTGTTTCTTCATAAGCTATATATTTATATTGATATACTGTAATGTGTAGTTAGAGGTTTGTGTTTCTTTAAATATTAAAGAGTACACCCAATTAGTTCCACACAATAATGTAAAGATATTCTAAACTGATTATGCAAAAAAACAACACTGGTATCGGATAGGGATTGGCCGATACTAAGATTTCCGATATTGGAATGGGATCAGAAGAGAAAAAGTGGTATCAGTGCATCCCTAGCAAAAATAACTAGTTTGCACAGGAAGAACTAATGATATAAGAGTAAAATGTGTGAAAGTTCATCAGACCTTGTGCAGCTCCTGATTGAACGTTGTATTAGATGAAAAACAAATGAAAATATATACTGTAATTTGTACCTAGGAGGGTTGCCTAGAAGGTTCCTTTATAATTAAGCATAATTAATTTATAATTAATATAATTATTAGCTGAGAGAGATTTTATTTTATATGTAAGCAAAATGGACATTGTAACAGAAATATATCCATATGAAACAATATTGAATCAGATCGAGATCGGAATCGAATCGAATCGGGAAATCAGTATCAATAACCAGCCCTGTTTATGAATCTGTCACAATGTAATGCAGACTTTGCAAAGAAATTTAAGAATCAGGAAGTTAGAAACTATATCAGACTCAACAAGAGATCTGAAGTCCATGTATTAGAGGAGTAAAGTCATGTTTTTTTTAAAAGCTTTTGCTTGTTACTGTTTGTTTATATGGGGTTTTGATTGCTTTACTCTTTTTCTTACTTTAGCTATGATGTCAGTCTGTGTGCCATCACCACATAACTCCTCTCCCACTGTGGATGTAGCCAATCGCAATGGGTCCCAGGCAACTCCGCCCACTTCCCTCAGCCTGCGTTCCTCACACAATGAACTGCTTAGCGGAGACGTTATCAAGCAGGGTCAGGCCACGCCCCCTAAGTGTCGGAAGAAGTATGCACTCACAAACATTCAGAGCGCGATGGGACTCGGTGAAGGCGTGACTCCACCGTCTTCTTCTTCAGCATCTACCGCCAATTCAAAACTGGCCAAAAATGGTGCGAATCAGTTACGTAAAGCTGCGGAACGACAGGATCACAATAAGAACAACTCTAAAGAAGACGAAGATGGAAACACAGCTTCTGAATCAGAGCTCAACAGTGATGATGAATTAAACATTGAATTAAGCTTTGATAGTGAGTCTAACACTGACATTGATTCCAATAACGAGCTTGTTAACGAGGATGTAAATGAGTTGGTTAATGATGGCACAAATGAGGAGGACCATGTTCAGTCTATGGAGAATTGTGATGACCTGTGCATTTTACCTGAGAAAACTGAGATTGTCTCAGTCATGAAGTCCTCCGAGCACCTTAAGACCAAGAGTTACCTGCAGTCATGCCTTGATGACCTGTCATATGACCAACCTGATACTCAGGATGATGATGTCACAAAGCCTTTGCTAGAAAAAGAAAAGAATCCCTGTCCCACGTCTCCAAGGAAACAGCACAGCCCCGAAGACACACCCCTGCTGTCTGTCAGCTCTTCATCTTCTTCTTCCTCCCCAGAGACAAAAAAAGACAGACCACGGACGGGAGCCAAGACAGATCGTGCACTAAACCGTATCCAGAACCTACCACACAGTGACGAGGAGTCCAGCTGGACCACATTGTCACAGGACAGTGCATCAGTGGGCTCACCAGAGGATAGCGGTCAGTACACATTCACACTGTGTTACGATGCTTGCCTCCTCAGTGTGGTTTTGTGTGTGTGTGATTTGGACCACTGTTAGTGGATATGGTGCTCTCTTGTGTTGTGTGTGGTTTTCAGTTTGACTGAAGTGGGTTGGCACAGGGTTTTTGTGTGTTTGGACTTTTCTCACACTGGAGTGTGATAGGTAAGCACAGGCAGTGTGTGTCAGTAAATGACTGGTTTCCCTTTCTGGCAAAGAAGTGAGGCTGTGGAAGAAAGTTTGTCATGAGTTTACTGTATGTACTGTAATGCGTAGGGGTAAACAGTATGACCAAAATATTATTAGCATGAATAATGTTATAACACTGTAATGGTATATATCACTCTGTAGTTATTTATGTCAGAAATTGAAGCCAGAAATGCTTTATATATTACATAAACATGCATACAATTAACAAAACTGTCTATACTGAAACACAGTTTGCAGAGTTGGCGTTTGCTTTCTGCTTTATGCCAGATTTTTAAAAATGACACTGCAGATCATATACCCTAGTAAAAACAGTATAGTACAAATTCTAAGGTTGACACATTTCTATCATTGCATGATATATAGCGTTATACAGACCAGCTACCTGTTGCATTGACCAAAACAATGATGTAACGTACAAAGAGGCAACGTGATTCACAGGCATCATGTTGACAGATGAGGTAGCATAATTAAAATTACACAGTTATGATTGTTTTACTATATTATATTTGACTCTCCAGTGCTGGAACAGGGCTAAAACAAAGTGTGGATATAGGTCTGGCTATGTGAGTCTGTAGATTGAAGTAATCACTTTTCTTTGCATGATACATTGACTGCATTTATATGATAGTCTATGTTGGCTTTAGCTAGCTAGCCAGCTTTATCAATAGCTGTTAGCTGAATTTGGTGGATGATGACAGTAGCTGTTTATAAAATAGACTGTACATTATAAATATGTTAACACAATTCAGTATTGATGTGATTCCATCACAACTGTCATTTTGATATCTTGATGCACTATTGTTTTATAATAATAGAATGTATATATTTTTCTGTGTAACCAAGTTACGTTACACTAATGAATGGGTCTTTTTTGTATTATCTTGAACACTGTCTAGCATTCATTTCATGTGTTATTGTAGTTTAGCTAAAATTACACAGATCAATCATTATGGCACTATATTTTACATGCTTTGCAGTTATGTAAGCTTACCTGTCCAATAAGAAGAACACCTATTCAGGGTCGGTTTTGATCCCCAAAACCAAACGAAGTTCCTTCCAGGAATCAAATGCCCTGCCGATGTTCACTCTAGTTTTCGCTCGACCACGATCACGTTCCTGCTTAACCAGATGGGATTCAGTAGATAAATGTTTTTTTGTTTTTTTTGGCTTACTCTGAGTTAGTCGGTGTTGTACTGCGAGCCGGACGTTTGCTGGATTTCATATCTAAGATAATGTTACCTATTGTTGCAGTTTGTTGTCACTGTTGAATAGCAGAAGAGAAGCTATGAGGCAAGGCTCTCGGGAGCATGAATAAACATCACATCCTTTGGATTTTCCTGGCAAAAACGACCCGCTCCCGTCGCATGAAAATCAGTCAACAGGCTATATAGTAATAGTCTGTTGGAATTTTTGCCCATTCTTCCAGAAGATAATTTGTGAGGTCAGACACTGATGTTGGACTAGTGGGCCTGGCTCGCAATCTCCATTCTAGTTCATCCCAAAGGTGTTCGATGTGGTTGATATCAGGTCTCTGTGCGGGCCAGTCAAGTTCTTCCACACCAAACTCATCCAACCATGCCTTTATGGACCTTGCTTTGTGCACTGGGGTACAGTCATGCTGGAACAGAATAGGGCCTTCCCCAAACTGTTTCCACAATGTTGGAAGCATAGAATTTTCCAAAATGTCTTGGTAAGCTGAGGCATTAACATTTCCCTTCAGAGGAACTAAGGGGCCTAGGCCAACCCCAGAAAAACAACCCCATATCATTATTCCTCCTCCACCAAACTTTTCAGTTGGCACAATGCAGTCCGGCAGGAAATGTTCGCTTTCACCAAACACAGACTCGTCCATCAGACTGCCAGAGAGAGACTGCCCTCCGCTTCCTGCTCTGTTGGCCCTACACTCTTCATCTTCTGAGCCTGCCATCACAGCCCTTAAACTATATAACATACTGGCCTCCCACGGCTCCTTCCCCCAGGCCTCCCATGGCCAACGAACCAATGCCCATGCCTGCCATGGTCAACGAGCTAGTTCCTAAAGCTGTGTCCATCCCAGAGCCAGTGTTGCAAGCCTCGTCCATCCCAGAGCCAGTGTTGCAAGCCATGTCTGTCCGAGAACCAGCTTTTATGCCAGCTCCAGCCCTAGAGGAATGTTTGGGGGGCAACTATGGTTCCAGTGCTCTCAGAGCTCCCTTCAACGGAAACCACTTTCTCCCCAGCCTCTGTGGTCCTGGAGACTTTATTCATTGAGCCTCCCACGGCTCCGCCAGCTTTCTGAGTCTCCCACAGTGTGCTCAAGGCCATCCGGAAGTGGAAGAGAAGGGTTCCTACTCCCCAGTCACTGCCATTGTTCATGGCCACAGAGGCCATTCCCCTATCACTGCCTGTGCTCATGACCACCAAGGTTGTTTCCCCATCACTGCCAGTGCTCTTGACCATGGCGACTCCACCCATTGAATCTTCCACGACTCTGCCTGCTTCTCCTCCAGGGGCCCTGTCCGCTCTCCCAGAGACTCCTTCTCCAGTGGCTCCATCCGCCCTGCCTCTGGCTCCTCCTACTGAGACTCAAACCCCCGCTCCTCTGCCGGCTTCACCTGCAGCTGCTCCTCCCGAGTCTCAACTCCCTGAAAGAACTGTGGCTCTGTCCCCTGGGTCTTCATGACCAGTGGCTCTGCACACTGTGGCTCCACACCCTGTGGCTCTGCCTCCTGACCACCTGCCAGTTCCATCCTGGTGTTCTGATACTCAGCCAGTTGCCTTCCTGGAGCCACCTCCCAAACCTCCAGACCAAACTTCCTTTCTGGAGGCTCCTCCCTGGCCTCCTGATCTTCAGCCAATTCCTCCATCTGTCATCCAATGGTGCCCTGGCCATCCGCCTGATATCCCTTCCTCAGTACCATCCTCTTCATTTGGGTGTCGGGAGCCGCCCTTTGTGGGGTGGCTCACAGAACAGTCAAACTGTTCTGTGTTTTCCCCTGTCTTCAATAAACTCTTATGTTAATCACCTTCTGCACAACATTTCCCCTGATGCCCGGTAACCATCCTCAACTGTCCTCCATCATTGTGTTCAGCTTTTTTGTGTTTACCTTCATTTGTGCCTCTATATCTTCATGTTCAGTTATACCTGGTCTAGTCTCATCCTTCATAGCATTGAAGAAAGTAGTCCCTTTTGTTCAAGCCTTGTGGTATATGTATATCCATCTACATTAAAAACTGCATTTGGGTTCGCTAACTTGTCGAACATGTTTAGAATGATGAGGTTGTGAGAATTTCACGACCAAAAGAATTTTTCATTTTTGGGTGAACCATTTCATTCCAAGTACTTGTAACCTAAATGTAGTGTATATTAATTTTATTTATTTTTTTGGCTAGTTAGTTTGGTGGTTAAGTGAACCTGCTCGGCTGAAACAGCAAGTTACAGGAGTTTCTTACTGGATAAATGGTGTAAGTTGTTTAGCTTGTTTGTAGTTTCACTGCAGTAAGACTTTGTGACAAGTGGCTGCTTCTGTGGTATTGATGGTGTCTCCTCTTTGCCCCCCAACTGTCACTCAAACTAGGCTGCCTGCCAGTCGATATCTCTCTCACAGAAGTCAGGAAAGGCTCACGGGTGTGTGGGAGGTCCATTTCGCTAACAGGGGGTGTAAAGTACAGGTACAAACTGGTTTTACACACAGACGTTAGCTGGCATAGCTGCACTACTGGGTTTACACTCTGACTGTAATGCATGACACATACCCATTAGGGCTGGGCAATATATTGAATATTTGAAATATATTTACAATGATTTTGATGTCGATATGAAATTAAGCAAAATCATAATTACTGAGACATCAATACATTTTTAATTTGACCATTAAGTTTCTTAAAAAGTGCCATTAGACTGATTTGTCCCGACTTACAGTTGAAGTCAGACATTTACATAAACCTTAGCCAAATACATTTAAACTCAGTTTCTCACAATTCCTGACATTAATCTTAGAAAACATTCCATGTTTTATGTCCATTAGGATAACTATTTTAAGAATGTGAAATGTCAGAATAATAGTAGAGAAAATTATTTCTTTCATCACATTACCAGTGGGTCAGAAGTTTACATACACTTTGTTAGTATTTGTTAGCATTGCCTTTAAATCATTTAGCTTGGGTCAAAGGTTTTGGGTAGCCATCCACAATCTTCTCACAATAAGTTGCTGGAATTTTGGCCCACTCCTGACAGAACTGGTGTAAATGAGTCAGGTTTGTAGGCCTCCTAGCTCACTTTTTCAGTTCTGCCCACAAATTTTCTATCAGATATCAACCAGTGGCATATGAAGTATCCGATGTCTTACAGATGGAATTGGCATCAGTTCATCCTCTGAAGTCCATTGTAAAAGACTGAAGTGATGTCTGGCTAGCACTGGCTCCATTTAGTCATCATCACTCAGAGACACATAGCAGTGGAGTCCGACACCAAGTAGGAATGGAGGTGGATCTGGCTGGCCCTGGTAACCTCTGGAAATGAATCCCAAGGTTGAGACATGGTAACAAATAGAATAATATTAGAATAGATGTCATTATATTTTATGCAGAGTTATAGATAGACATGATAGATGTTTCCTACCTAAGGCAGCCTAATTGTGAGTTGATGGATAAACAGGGTGTATGCCTGGCTAAATTGTTGAGTCTTTAGTCTGAGTAAGTGTGTCTGCGTCCCGAACAGTGTTAGGGAGACTATTCCATAGTTTAGGAGCCAACTAGGAAAAGGATCTACCTCCTTTTGTGGATTTTGATATTCTAGGAAATTAAGACTGAAATGTTTTAATAGTGTCTCTGATTTACACATCAGTAGCAAAAACAGGTTTAGAGTTGGTTACTCTAGTATCTGTGAATCAGTTCAAACTGTCCATTGTTTGTGTGATCACTCAAACATGTTCAGGGAAGTCTCTGGGCTATATTTTTGTACCTGTGTTGGCCGCAGCAATATGCGCTATGAACGCTTCATCTTTTTATCCCCTTTTTGCCCAATTTGGAATGCCCAAATCCCACTACTTAGTTGATCCTCGTGGTGGCATGGTTACTCACCTCAGTGTGAGTAGTAGGTTAAGTCTTAGTTGCCTCTGCTTCTGAGACCGTCAATCCACGCATTTTATCTCATGGCTCGTTGTGCATGACATGTGGAGGCTCATGCTACCCTCCGCGATCCACGCACAACTTACCACAACTTACCAACGAGGTTACCCCTTGTGACTCTAACCTCCCTATCAACCGGGCCAATTTGGTTGATTAGTAGACCTGGCTGGAGTCACTCAGCATACCCTGGATTCGAACTTGCGACTCCAGGGGTGGTAGTCAGCGTCAAAACTCGCTGAGCTACCGAAGACCCACATGTGCTAAATCATATCCAATTTTCCTGAGAATGCTAAACACAAGTGCAGTTTTTCATGCCAGTGCAGTCTGCAACTTGACGTGGGTGGGAGTACTTGCACAAACTCTGGGTGAATATATGGGAGGTCTACAGTTCCACCTCTCCCTATAAGCAGACTACGCAGTCTGCATAGGGCACCAACTCCCTAGGGGGGCACCATCTTACCCTAGGAGGGCACCAGAAAGTCCACCGGCTGCTCTTACTCGTACATTATACGTTATTCAAGGACCCGAAAGCAGTTGCGGAACACAGATGATCGCTTCGCGCTCATATCATGCGATTTTATTTAAAAAATCATTAAAATAAATACACTTTAATAATGTGAGTAGTGTTGTCACGGTACCAAAATTTCAGTAGTCGGTACCAATACCATTGAAATTTCACGGTACTCGATACCATTTTCGGTACCAAAGCAAAAACAGGTTACTAAACAACACTCTTTTATTAACAAAATGTCTACAAAACATTAGCAGCAGAACTAAGAACAGAAATATGCCATTGAGCAACACTTTAATTTAAATATATTATTTTTTAATGATAACAAAACTGAACAACGTATGCTTAAAGTATTTTTGAACACTTATATAAGATTTGCTTCAACTTTTGCAACTTTTAATTTAAGTTTTTACCAAGTACTAAAAAAAAGCCTAAATAAACAAGCATACAATAGAATTAATAAAAAACAATTTACAAACTAATGTGCAAAGTGCTCTCTTATTAATAAAGCTGCATATTGCCAATTTTCTTCATGATAAGAAATGCATAGTGACATATATATAGATATTATGATTAAGTCGCGAGCAACCGCATTCTAATCTAGCTGCATTTAGCGTGCGCGCTCGAGGGAGGAGCGACCGAGGCAGAGTCTCTCTCAGTCGGGTACAGTTTCAATCTCTCCCCCCGAGATTGGCGCAACTCATAGAAGAGGCACCGACCACACAGAGAAATGCCAGTTTCTGAGTTTATAGTTATTAACATGACCTGCTTCTGTATTATTTGAACTTTAATAAAGCAATTTTACTGCATTTAAGATGTTACGCCGGAATGTTTCCTTTAAAGAGCTCCGCCTCCGCTTATTCCACAATGGTACATGCTTTTGAATGTACTTTTTTTTTTATCATTCCCTAATACTTTGGGATCTACATAAAATAAACTGTGACAGTTTCGAGTGCATCTGGACTGATCTGTGTAATTCTTCCTCCATCAGGCGTGAATTGCTGCTCTCACGGGATATCGTTACAGTTTAATGTGATTTCATGTTACGTTAAATGAGATCAAACGGCTATTCGACAACGAACATTTTTCTCATCAATTTTGTATTTTCGACAATGTCGATAATGTCGACTAAACGTTTCAGCCCTAATGCAAATGATAATATGCTTTTAAACTCACACTTATTTGCTTGAATAAATCCGGGTGTCTGTCTTTATTAAGTTTGATGTGTTCCCTCCTATCGTCAGAAAATTGCGAAAGCAGCGTTTACAAATTTTCGACATGATTCAGTTGAGGCTCCGCAGCAGCTTTGCTTGTCGTCATCTTTTGCTTGTTGTGAGCGTTCGAAAGTTCCCGCCTCTGCATGGGTACCGGGTAGACCCGGTACTCGGTACCCCAGTACCTTCAGAAATTCTGGTATCGTAAATAATTTTTTGTTTGAGTACCGACTTGGTACCGGGGTACCGGTATTTTTGACAACACTAAATGTGAGTATAGATATTTTCCTCTTAATATATTTTCAGTGTAGTGTTTATTTTTAACACATTCAGGCTGTGTTTAGGATCAGTTTGTGAATTCAAACATGGTTTCCTGGCGAGAACTGACGTGATTGTTGGTGTGATTGATACAGGCGGATCAATAATGCTTGTTGCCATGTTATACTTAAACACAGTATTAACTGTTTATGCTGTAAATGTAATGTTCATCCATAGAGAAATGCTTCATGATTATCAAGGCAAAAGGCAATATGACTTCTAGCGGTGGATGACTGTATAGATAGTCTTTTCTGCTGAGAAGAATATAGCTGCAGGCAGAGGTCCAAAAAGGGGCGGGATCTCCAAACCACCAGCAAAGATATAGAAAGCCCCTAACCTAGCCCTGCCCTCTTTTGGAGTAACCATGTCCTCTTTTGTAGATTTCACCCCCATTTGTAGATCTCTGACCTGCAGCTACACCTACTTGTATCCACTGGCAAGAATACTGAACACATTTGTGCTGAAATGTATTAATCAACGATCGATAAGCTTAAAGGTTCTGTAAGTGATTTTAGCCATTCTAGAATTTCCACAAATTGAGCTGTTGGATTAGCCATGCCCTCTTTTCAAAACCCTCACTCCAAAGATACCAAATGAGCTTTATTGAGACAGACTTCATGTAGAAACAGTAGTAAAAAACAACAGTAGCGAGGTCCTGGGTAGCTTAGCAAGTAAAGACGTTGACTTTCACACATGGAGTCGCAAGTTCGAATCCAGGGCATGTTGAGAGGCTCCCTAAGCAACCAATTGGCCCTGTTGCTAGGGTGGGTTGAGTCATGTTGGGTAAACCTCCTTGTCGTCACTATAATATGGTTCTCGCTCTTGGTGGGGCATGTGGTGAGTTGTGCATGGATGCCACAGGGAATAGCATGAGCCTCCACATACGCTAGGTTTCCGCAGTAATGCGCTCAACATCATGAGATAAGATGCTAGGATTGACTGTCTCAGACATGGAGGCAACTGAGATTGGTCCTCCTCCACTTGGATTGAGGCGAGTCACTACACCACCACGAAGACCTAGAGCGCATTGGCAATTGGCCATGCCAAATTGGGGAGAAAAGGGGAGAGAAAAAAACAACAGTAGCAAAATAGCACATTCAATTGACACCTGTTATGAACAACATGGAATAAAAAATTTATTAAGCCTCAATAATTAGTTGAAACTACAATACTATGAGAATGCGCAAAATGATTGATAGGCAGAAAGCATCACTGACCATGGGCCGTGGACACTTTTTTGTTTGCTAGAAATCTATCAAATTATTAATGGCAAATAATCGATAGTTGATTAGTCATAAATGTTCCTATTTGAGACCTTTTTATGCAGTGTACAAAAGGTAGTGGGTAAATAGGCTTGTTGTCTTTCTAAAAAAGACCAACTGAAGATCTGAAACAGGAAATTGAAGAAAAGTGAAAATATTGTCCTTTTACATTATTTGCAATAGTTTTACTCTTCCTCAAAAGTATAGGTACATTTGCCCTGGCCCTTGCCTCGAATTTGTTCAATGGAATTGAAGCACTGCATGCAAAGTTTCCAAAATTGTCATGTGCACAACCAAGCGAAAGGATGTGAACATTTATTTTTGTGAAAAACAGTGCGGAAAACATGCTTTGATTGATTATCTCAAAGTAACTATTGTATTTTGTTTCTTGCAGAAAACTTGTAAAATCTTCTTGGCTATGATGGCTGTTTGGTTGAAAGGGTTCCCTGGCACCCTTTTAAGCCATTTCGGAGCAATTGTACTGTGCATTCAGAAAGTATTCAGACCCCTTCATTTTGCCACAATTTGTTATGTTGCAGCCTTATGCTAAAATGCTTTAAATGAATGACTTAAGTATTCAGACCCTTAAATCAGTACTTATTTGAAGCACCTTTGGCAGCGATTACAGCCTCATCTCTTTTTGGATATGATGTGACAAGCTTTGCACACATGGATTTGGGGATTTTCTGCCATTCTTCTTTGCAGACCCTCTCATGCTCAGTTAGGTTGGATGGGGACCATTGGTGGACAGCCATTTTCAGGTGTCTCCAGAGATGTTTGATGTTGAGTTTATGTCTGGGCTCTGGCTGGGCCACTCAGGGACATTCACAGAGTTGTCACTAAGCCAGTCTTGCATTGTATTGACTGTGTGCTTAAGGTCATTGTCCTGTTGGAAGATGAACCTTTGGTCCAGTCTGAGATCTGAATGCTCTGGACCAGGTTTTCATTAAGGATATCTCTGTATTTTGCTGCATTCAGCTTTCCTTCAACCCCGACCAGTCCCTGCCACTGAAAAACACCTCCACAGCATGATGCTTCCACCACCATGCTTCACCGTTGGGATGGTATTGACCAGGTGACAAGCTGAGAGTCTTTTAGGTGCTTTTTTGCGGCTTTCATGTGTCTTGCACTGAGGAGAGGCTTCCGTCTGGCCACTTTATCATAAAGCCAAGATCAGTGGAGTGTTGCAGTAATGGTTGTCCTCTCTGCAATTGATCCTCTCTCTCCACACATGATCTCTGCAGCTCAACTTGTGTGACCATTGGGTTCTAGGTCACCTCTCTTACCAAGGCCCTTCTCCCCCAATTGCTCAGTTTGTCCAGGTGGCCTGCTCTAGGAAGAGTCCTGGTTGTTTTAAACTTATTCCATTTAAGAATTATGGAGGCCACTGTACTCTTGGGAACCTTCAAAGCAGCCGAATATTTGTATCCTTCCCCAGATCTGTGCCTCGACACAATCTTGTCTATGAGTTCTGCAGGCGGTTCCTTTGCCTTCATGGCTTGGTTTTTGCTCTGATATGCATTTTCAGCCATGAGACCTTATATAGACAGGTGTGCACCTTTCCAAATCATGTCCAATCAACTGAATTTGCCACAGGTGGACTACAATCAAAGTGTAGACACACCTCAAAGATGATTCAGAGAAATTGGATGCACCTGAGAAATTTCAAGTGTCATAGCAAAGGGTATGAATACTTATGACAATGTGATATATATTTTTTTTTCTCTTTTTAATACATTTGTAAAGCTATCAAAAATCTGGTTTTTGCTTTATCATTATATTGATGTGAGAAAAAATAATTTAAACATATTAGCATAAGGCTGCAACATAACAAAATGTGAACAAAAATTAAAGGGGTTTGAATACATTCTGTATGCACTTTATATACTGTATATCGAATATAAAAAAAAAGGCTGAACATTTTCTTAGAACTTTTAGTTATATCACCCTGCCCTAATGACCAGGCATTGTGTGACACTGCAGGAAAAATGATCCCAGGGTTGTCGAGGTGACAGAAAGGGAGGTGGGTTTTTGTGGCTGCACAACCAATTGTATGTCACAGATGGACAGGAAGTTGATATCATTCTTCCTGCCTGATTTGGATAAAAAAATACAAATAAACAGCAAATAAACAGTGTCTGTTGCTCTCTCTCCCACCCTGTTTCTCCCTCTCTCTTTCTCCATCAATCCCTCACCCCCCTCTACCTCTGCTTCCCTCTCTCGCTCTTTGGTTTCCTCATGTCATCTGCTCTGCTTACGGCTGCTCAGCCATGATGCTGGGTAAAGACTACATGTTGGCCATTGTAATAGTGAATTACGAGGGTAGGTACCTTGTGTGCGTGTGCCTGTGTACAAATGCGGCTGTGAGTCCGTGCTGCGCATGTAGCTACGCGCCTTGCTGCGTGTGCATGCTTGTAAATCTAGGCGGAGGAGAGCAATAAAGCAGAGAGGATTCATTGAGGGATGTCATGAGCTGTGTGCTGCATAATAAAGTTTGTGCATATGTTCATGGCAAGCACTTCGCTCCATTTGTGTGTTTATGTGTGCCTGTGCACAAATTTTACAGATGTGCTCCCTCCCCCTCTGTCCAGCACATGCTTTATAGACTGCAGAGAAAGAGAGGAGAGATTGAAAGAGAGAGGTGAATCGAAAGTGGGTCGAATGTTAAGATAAGCAGCTACTATATGCAAGAAAAACATTTTTTATGTGTGTGTCTGTCTACCTGTGTCTGTCTCTATCTCTTGCTTGTGTTGTATAAAAAACAAAGTGGATGTTTTTGTGTAAACATCCAACTAATTATTGATTGTCAACTTAATTTTATCTATTTCTTTGTATTTGTGTCCATATAAAGGTTTTGTTCTCTCCAAAAATAGCAATGATGTTTTTAGAAAACTGAAGTGACCCACTTATACATCAGGGACTGACTGCAACTCCCATGATACACCTCTGCTCAGCATAATATCTTGTATTAAAGAAACTACAGCTCCTTTACTGCAATGCCTTATTGTCTTGTTGACAGGGAAATGGGGGACAGGAGATGACTCTAATGAGTACTAGTAGTGTTCACTTGACGGGAATGGATTAGATTTACATGACTAATATTGGCTAATAACAGATTAACTCAGTCAGTTCTGGTGGCTAATTATTAACTCATCTAAGTGATACTTGCCTTAACGAAACAGTAAGGCTGCCCAAATTTGTATTCCTTATTCATATAATTGGGTATCCTTATAGGATTTTTCAAGGAGGTCTATAATACCTGGAGAAAGCTTTCTGTTAACGTTCACATTCATCTCAATGGCAGTTGTCCAGCTGGCACAGGACCCCTTGGAAGTTCTCAATTTGAAATCTGCCATCATTGCTCATGGATACTCAGTTCTGCATGCAGGTATTTTCTTTAAAGCCAATCACTATTGCCATAAATATACGTGACTAATTAACCTGGAGCAGCAAGAAAATTACATTATTACCTCATTGATTGGCTGATGGCACCACAGCATGTACTCCATCCCAAGCCCTTAACTAGCAAATTTTTTTGTTTTGTTTTTTATCTCTCTGATAGAAAAAATAAATAATAATCTGATAGAATTAGAAACCGTCTGAATAACAATATACCGTAATTTCCGGACTATAAGCCGCAACTTTTTTCCCACGCTTTGAACCTCGCGGTTTATACAATGACGCGGCTAATATATGGATTTTTCCCACTTTCAAATTTTATAAAAATAAAATAAAAAAAAACATTCTGTGACGTGCTCAGTTTTTTGGCGGCGTGAAGCTTTCATTAGACCAATGAAATTGCCGAACGGGTTAAGGTCAAAACAACTTTTTTGTTTACTGTTTAGATTAAATCGAAGGCTCAAACTTCCCATCATTCTGATTACGGTAGTAATTTTGTCACCCTCACCATGGCAAAGACATGGAGAAACGCATATGATGCTGCTTTCAAGTTAAAGGCGATTGATCTGGCTGCTGCACAGGAGCTTGGTCTTAATGAGTCGATGATAAGACGTTGGAAACAGCAGCGTGAGGAATTGACTCAGTGCAAAAAGACAACTAAATCTGAGGCTATTCAACTCCGACACCGAAGGAGATGACTTCAGTGGTTTCATGTGCACAAGAGGAGGAAGATAGTGACCAATGACTTTCTTGGTAGGCTACTGTTTACTGCAAATGTTTTATTACAAGCCGTGTGTGGCAGCGGGGGCGTGGTCAAGCGCCTGTCCGGGAGAGAAAAGCTGTAAGGGCGCTTACACCTGTGCTAAATTATGTCTAACACCGGTGTCTAATTTCAAGTGCCCTGCTTCACGTGTCCTTCTTGGGAAAACTGTCACACGGGCACCAGTGTGACAGTTTTCAGCAGGGCACTTGACACTCCAGGTAAGGCTTTTAATGGCCACAGCAATGTTTACAATAAATTTGATAAAGTTTCTCAATTCTTCTATGCGCCAACACTAGACTGACGTGTGTCACTTTCTCAGTTCTGTGGCTGCTGCCTTTTTATGCCGCTCTCCCCATGCTTACTGAAATTAGACACCGGTGTTAGACATAATTTAGCTCAGGTGTAAGCGCCCTTACCGCTTCTCTCTCCCGGACGGGCGCTTGACTACGCCCCCGCTGCCACACCGTGTTTCGTTAAAGCCTATTTATTTTTGTTACAAGCTGTGTTTCGTTAAAGCCTGAGTAAAGTTAATTTGTTTCAATGTACCGGTAGGCACCTGCGGCTTATAGACAGGTGCGGCTTATTTATGTTCAAAATAATATTTTATTTAAAAATCTGTGGGTGCGGCTTATATTCAGGTGCGCTCAATAGTCCGTAAATTATGGTAATCACATGACTGGTTAGGATAAAAACTTGACATTTGTGGCATACTGTTGATTATCAAAACTATATTTTATGACTTTATATTTTGATGAGTTTTTTTTATCTGAAAATATAAAAGTAAAAATGAGGCATGTATCGATTGATCGGCATCTGTAATCTGCAATCGGCTGATCGTGCCTAGATTCAGGGCCAATCACTGGTATGTATGTTTCCCCTGCCTCTGCTTTTGATATCAATGCTTCTGGTTGTTCTTTTTTTTTTTCCGGAGGTGATTCGTTTCTCTTTCTAGTCTGACTGAATTTATTTCCCATATCCGACAGTAGATGGTACTATTAAGTAATGTCCCATTTGGACGTGATTAGTTTTCTGGACAAATGTCTAACTGTAAATTAATTATTACTGCGGACGTCTGTAATGTTTTCTGTCAATTCTTATGGGATAAGGGATGTCAGAGATCCCAGAGATCTCTAACCTGAGATTATTTGGTTGTTTTACAGAACATAAAAAAGTTGTAAATATTTACCGGCTCAGCAAGTCCAGAATAATTAGTGACAGATGGCTGATGATCAAATGTATTATTTATCTGCGAAATAGCTAATGTTAGCCCTGCAGTAAAATGTTTGTCAGCTTACGCTAATGCCTCAGTGGCCTGTTAATTGTTTAATTAAATTAAATTCAGTTAAAATAATTGCTTTCTGTGGTTTTAACAGTTTTTGTGGTCTACAGTTTAAGAATTTGAGACTGTGTTTGATATAAACTAGATTGTTGTCTGTATTTCTACGTTAAAATTTTAATTATGACATTTGCAAAATTATTCAAATATAATTTTTTATGTCATACATAAGTTTTTAAAGTTTTAAAGGAACTCATGTAAATGTTCATTATAAATAAATTATTTCTTAAGGTTTATAAAGAACACACCTATGACAAAAGCATGACAATTAATCATCATAATTGTGAAAGCCGATAAACAAATCATAGATACTGAAGATTTCTCACTGGAGTGGTTCTGGAGCTTGAAGTGGATATATTTCTTTTATTTTTGAACATATCTCTGCTGTGTGTGATGCTGTCATGGTGTTTACTGGTTGCCAGTATGTCACAATGTCAAGGCAATACAATTTATTTATAAAGCACAATTAAAATCAACAGGTAGTTGACCAATGTGCTGTACATTATCAAAACAAGTACTTAACAACGAAGATAAAACACTACTAAAATCAACATAATACACAATGGTACCAACATATCTCCAATCATGTTTTAGATAAAAAATTATCTTTTATAGTGACTACAGAATTATTCAGAACTATTAATTCAAATAAATGTAAGCATTTCACAATTTATGTAAATTAAATGTAATTTTACAGTGTGTGGCATTAACATAACTTCAGCATATAACTTGCAAAACTGTGGCAAAGGGTACTTTATAGATATTGTTGATCGGATCGGTATCTACCAATTACAGTGTTAAAATATCGGCCTAAAATATCAGTTCACCACTAGTAAAAATTATTTTAGTGTGATAAAATAAGGAATTTACCAGCGTTACAACGCTTTCCAGATTACAGGGTTTACTGCCGTTATGTTGTTATGACTAAGAAATTGTAAAATTGAAATGACTTTGCAATATTTTCACAGTAAAATCATCTTAACTCTTATAATGTGTCTTGTGGCTATACTTTAAACTTTTTGAAATTTTAATGATTATGGACTGGGCCGATTCACTTGTACCCATTCAATGAGTACTTGATATGTCATGTTAAAATGTTCCTCTTAGAATTCTTTCAAACACACTGTCATAGGTTTAGTAAGGATGTATTTCCTGGCTTGAATCTGTTTAGCAGATGTGAGTTAGAGACTGCAGTGTTTTTTTGTGTGTATGTGTGGTTTCTCAGATTTCATTGTGTGAATAATTCTCTTACTAACATCTGAAACATGAAACAAACATTCCCAGCTGCTGTGTGAGGACAGAAAGAACAGTAGCGTGTTCATGTGTATGTGTGTGTGTGTGTGTGTATATGAGCAAGAGATTTTACAGTATGTTAAAAAAATAAATACAAAAATGCAACCTCGTTGCATTTCATTGTAGCTTTCATTGTAGCAACCTCGGTCAAACTTTATTTTATAGCTTCTTCAAAGTGTTCCAGCAAGCAAATGTTATACAAAATTATTCTGGTTTTGGATTACTTGCTACAGTGTGCTGTAAGACACAATGGTAAACAGGCACCACTATCACCAAACAAAATTGCTAAAATAATGACATGTTTAACGAACACTCACTCAATCTGCCGTTGGTTGGACAATGTTGCTATTTTAGGCTGGTCGAGATTGTGACACTCTCAGTCATTTAAAAGGGCAAGTAAGGAAGCGGGAACCAGCTTACACACTTCTGGGTGATTTACTTTGCCTCTTTTCACAGAAAACACAACATAAAGTCTTTATTATAAGGTTTGGTTTTAACGTGAAGAAACGCTACCGTCCACAGCATTTTCAGCTTCCAATCTCTCTCTCGCCCTTCAC
Source organism: Xyrauchen texanus (assembly GCF_025860055.1). Classification (NCBI taxonomy): domain Eukaryota; kingdom Metazoa; phylum Chordata; class Actinopteri; order Cypriniformes; family Catostomidae; genus Xyrauchen; species Xyrauchen texanus. The sequence goes on along the minus strand of NC_068280.1, from coordinate 35,003,625 downwards.
TGTGGCTCCGCTGCTCTTTTATCTCCCTCCAGCTTTCACTGTTAATTCAAAACAGCTGCCAGAGATAATTTCCCCAGGTGTCAATCCTTACTCTCTCTACTGGCCTCACTTTCCACAGACATCGCTCGGCTATGGCCATCTCTCCACAGATTTACCTAAACAAACAGAGCAATGTTCTGTTAGCTCCAGAGTGTTTACATTTTTGAGGAGAATCAAGTCTCAATTGACTTGCTTGTCTCAATTGACTTGCTTGTCTCTTCATATTAAGTTGGTGTAGTAGAAAGTATTTTAACATTGGAAAAATTCCTCATTTGTAAGTCACATTGAATAAAAGTGTTCTACCTGCAGAAAGACACTGTGATCATTCGGGAGTGGGTCATTATCTATGCTTCAAAAGTTTATTTATTTGGTTGCCACTTGTAATTTCATCTAAACAATTCAAAGCTGTTGTCCTAATGTTGGGAGTCTCGATATCTTAGTTGATGGGTATGTGTGGACCACGCCTGACCTTGTGTATTTGTGTTTACAGATATCTGGGGAGAGCAGTCATTTCAGACAGACCCTGATTTGCCTCCAGGATGGAAGATGATGACAGACATGGCTGGTATTTATTACTGGCACATTCCAACGGGCACCACACAGTGGCAGAGACCCATCCCATGCCATCCGGTGCCAACTGGAACCAACCATGCCAGCCGTAAACACTCCCTGGGCTCCTTATTACCCTCTCCCACCCCGGATCATGAAGTATGCACACATACAAACACACACTTTGAATCCACGTGGTTATGCAAACTGGACTTACCATAATCACTTTTAATCTGGTAAACATTTAATTATCCAGATTTATATCTTCTTTTTTGTTCTCTAGTCAATGTCTCATGCCGAAGTGTTTTTTGGAGCGTCGAGTCGTTCAGGCAGCACCACCTCTGAGATCTCCTCTGACCCCACCACCATCCCGTCCTCTTCATGTCTTGAACCCATCCCCATCCTCTCCTCAAACTCTTCCGTATCCTCTGACGGCAATGTTCCTTCCTGTGGATTTGTCAACAGCTGCTACTTTGTAAGTCTGTTCATCAGCCTTCCATTTTACAGCTGTCCTGCCCATTCTCTGGGTGTTTAGGTTTCACAATGAGTTAAGTTTAGTTCTGTTTAATAAGTGGCTTACTTATAGGTTTATGAGTAAAACACAATCTATGTACAAATTACAGTTTATAAAATCAGGGGAAAACCAGTTAACCAGTAGCAGTTTTTTACAGATTTTACAGAATTGCAATGATTAAACCGAGCTGGTAAACTGCTTTGTATAGCCTAGTTACAGGTCGGTCTAGACAGTATGACATTTTAATCTCACAATGGTAGAAATGTGTCTATAATCACAACAATATGTGAGATTTTTGTGTACTGTTTATACTTTTGGTATATTTGTGCAACAATTAGTGGGTAGGACTGCTTTAAATTATTTACACGTGAGAGCGATGATGAAACATGGAATAATGCGAAAATACAGTTTGATGTGTCCAAAACATGCCAAGATGAGAAATATAATGTGACACTTCTCATTCATTTATTATAAATAATATAATCTTTTGGGTTGTGCCAATTATCTTCCAAATAAAATGAGAAAATAGTTTGATTATATTTAATTCAGTGGATTATCCAAAAATAATCATTACCTCTTGGTTATTAAAATGTAAATAATTTTTTGTTGTTGAATGTCCTGCAAAAGTAACTATACTGTAATGGATATTGTTTCATCTTATAAAATTACTCATGCCCTGATATGCGATATTGGTCACTGTTACTAGCAATAAGGTTAAAACCGGGTTTGTGTGTTTTTGTGTTTGTAGCCTCGTTCTTCATCCCTACAGATAATGGCAGCGAAGGACAGACACTCTGAGATGCACAATCAGGAAGAGGACAAGGTAAGCAACTTTTTCACTCTCAGAATGTAGTGATAAACAGTTTGATCTCTCCTCAGGTTTTTACAGCAACTATGACACTTAAATCAAGAAGTCTACATTCATACCGCATCCAACCAAACACACACGTAATCACACACACTCAACAGGCTTTATACACATACTTGTACATATGCTTGTCGGGTGATTTAACAACCCTGTCTTGTCTCTCTCCACCCTCCCACCCTTGACCCCTCACCCTCCCTGTTTGTGTGTGTGTGTGTTTGTGTGAATAATGGTGCAGAAACAGCCATGGACTGATTTTGCAGTGGGAAAGATTGATAGCGAGATCTGGAAGGTTAGTATTTCTGGCAGTTTCTTAATGACCTGCAGAGCCAAATACACAATAGGATGTTGTACAGAACTGTCAACACTTTGACACAAGGTCCAAAATGAACTTAATGCCACACTTGCCAATTGGAGGGTGAAATTTATCAACCATATAAACAGTATTTCTCTGAAGCTATGAAACCATATATTTTGCATAATTTTTATAAAATATAAATATTTTTTGTCCCTTTGACAAAAGGGTTATTTAACATCTCAGATCTGAAATCTTATGTATCTGCCAGATGCAATACGTATTCTATTATATCACAGTCAACCTGTAGATGTTCTGCTGATATTGTTGTGTTCTTGTTATGTATACGTTGTCTTGTCTTTCTGTTGCCCTTCGTTTGTCATTTTAATAAAGTAAGTTGCATTTAGATACACTCTCCTCATCTGCCTTCGCTGCCTCCATTCGTAACAGAACGATTGACCGCAATGGATCTAGCGGCTTACTGCAAGGAGCCTGTGCCCATGCCTTCCACGGTCAGCGAGCCTGTGCCCCCGCCTTCCACGGTCAGCGAGCCTGTGCCCACGCCTTCCACGGTCAGTGAGCCAGCACCTGTAGCCTCTACCGACCCAGAGCCGGCGCCTGTAGCCTCTACCGTCCCAGAGCCAGCGCCTGTAGCCTCTCCCAGAGCCAGCGCCTGTAGCCTCTACCGTCCCAGAGCCAGCTCCTGTAGCCTCTACCGTCCCAGAGCCAGCGCCTGTAGCCTCTACCGTCCCAGAGCCTTCTTGGGCTCCGTCTGCGGCTCATCCTCCTATGGCGTCAGCCTCTCGAGGCCCCCGAGCCTTCTAGGGCTCCTCTTCCAGAGTTTCCCAGGGCTCTGCCTCTCGAGCTTCCCAGAGCTACGCCTCCCGAGCCTCCTACGGCTCCGTCCCCAGAGACTCCAGAGCCTTCTTGGGCTCCGCCTCGGCCCCGCCGTCCGCAGCTCCGCCTCCTACGGCGTCAGCCTCTCGAGGCCCCCGAGCCCTCTAGGGCTCCTCCTCCCGAGCTTCCCAGAGCTCCGCCTCTCGAGCTTCCCAGAGCTCCGCCTCCCGAGCTTCCCAGAGCTCCGCCTTCCGAGCTTTCCAGAGCTCCGCCTTCCGAACTTTCCAGAGCTCCACCTCTCGAGCTTTCCAGTGCTCTGCCTTCCGAGCTTTCCAGAGCTCCGCCCTCCGAGCTTCCTAGAACTCTGCCTTCCGAGCCTCCCGAGTTTTCCAGAGCTCCGCCTCCCGAGCTTTCCAGAGCTCCTCCTCCCGAGCCTCCCAGGGCTCCGCCTCTCAGGTCCCTCGAGTCTTCCAGGGCTTCTCCTCCCGAGCTTTCCAGAGCTCCGCCTTCCGAGCTTTCCAGAGCTCCGCCTTCCGAGCTTCCTAGAACTCTGCCTTCCGAGCTTCCTGAGCTTTCCAGAGCTCCGCCTTCCGAGCTTTCCAGAGCTCCACCTTCCAAGCTTTCCAGAGCTCCTCCTCTCAAGCCTCTCGAGCCTTCCAGGGCTCCGCCCCTCCAGCCTCTCGAGCCTTCCAGGGCACCGCCCATCCAGCCTCTCGAGCCTCCCAGGGCTCCGCCCCTCCAGCCTCTCGAGCCTCCCAGGGCTCCGCCCCTTAAGCCTCTCGAGCCTCCCAGGGCTCCGCCTCTCGAGCCTTCCAGGGCTCCGCCTCTCAAGCCTCTCGAGCCTTCCAGGGCTCCGTCCCTCGAGCCTCTCGAGCCTCCCAGGGCTCCGCCTCTCAAGCCTTTCAGGGCTCTGCCTCTCAAGTCTCTCGAGCCTCCCAGGGCTCTGCCCCTCAGGTCTCTCGAGCCTTCCAGGGCTCTGCCTCTCAAGCCTCTCGAGCCTTCCAGGGCTCCGCCCCTCAAGCCTCTCAAGCCTTCCAGGGCTCCGCCTCTCAAGTCTCTCGAGCCTCCCAGGGCTCCGCCCCTCAGGTCTCTCGAGCCTTCCAGGGCTCCGCCTCTCAAGCCTCTTGAGCCTTCCAGGACTCCATCTCTCGAGCCTTCCAGGGCTCTGCCTCTCGAGCCTTCCAGGGCTCCGCCTCTCGAGCCTTCCAGGACTCCGCCCCTCAAGCCTCTCGATCCTTCTAGGGCTCCGCTCCTCAAGTCTCTTGAGCCTCCCATGGCTCCGCCCCTCAAGTCTCTCGAGCCTTCCTGGGCTCTACCTCCCGAGCCTCCTACGGCTTTTCTCCCCGAACCTCTTACGGCTCTGCTCCCAGAGACTCTAAAGCCTCATATGGTGCCACCTTCCTCGGCTCCGCCTCCTGAGAATTCCTCGGCTCCACCTCCAGAGCCTTCCACGCCTCCGCCTCTAGAGCCTCCTACGGCGCCACCTCCTATGGCGCCACCTCCATCGGCTCCGCCTCCAGAGCCTTCCAGGCCTCCGCCTTTAAAGCCTCCTACGGCGCCACCTCCCTCGGCTCCGCCCCCAGAGCCTTCCAGGGCTTCGCCTTTAGAGCCTCCTACGGCGCCACCTTCATCGGCTCCACCTCCCGAGCCTCCCACGGCTCTGCCTCCTGAGCCTCTCACGGCTCTACCTCCTGAGCCTCCCATGGCTCTGCCTCCTGAGCCTTCCTCGGCTCCGCCTCCTGAGCCTCCCTCTGCTCTGCCTCTTGAGCCTCCCACGGCTCCGCCCCCTGATCCTCCAGAGCTTTCCATGGTTCCGCCTCCCACGGCTCTGCCTCCTGAGCCTCCCTCGGCTCTATGGCCGCCTCCTGAACTAGTCCCTGTCCAGTGGTCACCTTCAAGGCCCCCTGACCCAGTCCTTGTCCTACAGCCGCCTTCCAGGCCCCCTGACCCAGTCTCTGCCCTATGGCTGCTTCCCAGACCCCCCCGACCCGGTCTGCCCTTTGTGCCCCCTTGGACTTCCTGCCTGCCCTCTGTGCCCCCTTGGACTTCCTGCCTGCCCTCTGTGCCCCCTTGGACTTCCTGCCTGCCCTCTGTGCCCCCTTGGACTGTCTTCTTGCTCTTGTGCCCCCCCTGGTCTGCCCGTCTGCTCCTGGTGCCTCCTTTTATTTGTTTCTTTTTTAGGATCGTCTGGAATCCGATCCTTTGAGGGGGGGCTCTGTTATGTATACCTTGTCTTGTCTTTCTGTTGCCCTTCGTTTGTCATTTTTGTCACTTTTGTAGTTCCTTAGTTTTCAGGAACTCCATAGTCGTCTTGTTAGCCCTCGTGTTCGCTGTTCATTGTTTTCACCTGCCCTCGTTAGTTTCCCATTGGTTTCTGTTTATCACCTTGTCATCTTGTTTGAGTTCTGTTTGTTCATTGGCTGCCGTTTTCCCATGTCCATGTATTTTAACCCGATTGTTTTCACTCCCTCTGTCAATCGTTGAATGTTGTCATGCCTGGTATGTGTTCCCTGCCCGAATTCTCAGTTTTATTTCATTGTGTTTAGTTTCCTGTTTTCCCATTGTGGTTGTTTCTTTTGTGTTTATTCGTTTGTTTATTTAATAAAGTAAGTTGCATTTAGATCCACTCTCCTCGTCTGCCTTCGCTGCCTCCATTCGTAACAGTTCTCAGCAGATTTTCTTTATACGGCTTTATACCTTCCTCACCTTTTGACCTTTAACTTCATCTGAGCATAGATTTCCTCCCACTTTGACTGTATGGCTGTATATCTGTATGTTACTGCAGACAAGCTATTGATCACTCTTAATTTCTCCTTTTTCTCTTTTTCAATTCATTTTGTAAAAATGCTCAGGTATTTTTCTTCAAATCAAGTGTTCCTGTCTCTGTTTAAAACGGGTTAATAATTTTCAGTTCAGTTTATTTAATCACTCATTACAGGTACTATGCTTTTCTGTTTTGATAAGTTTAGCTGAGCATGATCTGCAAATACATGCACCCAGATCTTAGCACTGGCTCTAAACTTGGCTGTATGTGATTTTGCTTTATATTTGTGTGCTTGTTGTTAAGCATCTCTGTTTTATCCCTCTGCCTCAGGATCTACAGGCAGCAACAGTGAACCCTGACCCCAGTCTGAAGGAATTTGAAGGAGCAACTCTCCGCTATGCTTCTCTCAAGCTGCGGTGTGTTTGGGTTTACATAGCCATAGTTTAGGGAAAAATTTGTCCACAGACGTTTGCTAAATATGACAAAATCTTTGTTTGACACGTTAGAGGATGACCACATTTGGAAAAATGATTAAAAAAATAAGTAATTTTTTTTTTTTTAATTCAAGAATTTTATATTTTCTTTTAGGGGTAGGATCAGGGCTATGGTTAGCGTGTAGTTATTATAATTAGTTTTATATAAAAACATGGTATATTGTATTTTCCCTTTTACATAGCTAAGCATGTGATATGTAAGCCTCATATGCATCTTCCTAATTGTGTGTGTATATGTGTGTTTAGAAACCCTGCTCCGGTTGAAGAGGAAGATTCCAATAGTATTAACAGTGACCCTGAAGCCAAGGTGAGAGAACATACTGCAGCTATTCAAAGATAACAGCTCAACAGAGGACGTAGTGTAGTCTTGTGGAAAGGATCCAAAATTAACATCCACCAAGTGCCAAATATTAGTAAAAATTGGCTTTTATGAGTCACTTGCCAATTGGCCTAGTTGTTTACCTTTTATTTATTTTTAATGTGGAGGAAATACATGGTTTAATTTGAATTGTAAGAATGATAGCTGGAACCTCTTTAATGTACGAGATGGGTGTGATTTAAACCAAACACATACATACCTTCTACTATCTGTCATATTTTGCACATCTTCTAACAACTTTTTTCTCATTGGAAATGTTATCACTAAGGATTTTATCTAGGATGTCTAAAATGTATTTTTGGCCAGAACCTATACAAATGTGGAATTTAAATCACATCAAGCCACAATATTGGCCCTGCTTGAGGTTAACTTTCTCTTTCAACTTAACATTAACCTGCCTTCTCTCTTCTTGTGAGCATGCTCATCTGAAATAAGCATGGCAAATACATTATTTACCATTTTATATTTATTTGATAGCAATCATATAATCATTGTTTATTACTTGTAACCTGCTTGTTTATTTTTGGAATTTGGTGGTGTTGTCAGACATTTCAAACTCCCGATGTAATACTAATTATACAGTGCCATCTGCTGACTGGATAAAGAAATGCACATGAACTTCACTCTAGGAAATATGTGGAAGGGTGTAATGTAAATATGTCTTGTATTTATGTTTAAGTCACAAGAACACTGTATTTTTTTTGTCTGTGGAAGACTAAAGAAGTTAACAGAAGTAAGGCTGTGTCGATACAATCAAATATCTATATATCGCAATACTTTTTCTATTGATATTATATTGATAATTTAGATCCATGTATTGATAATTATAATACTATTTGTGTATTCATATCATGTAAACACACAACGAAGTTGGCACATTGTTACTTCCAAATCAATTTAATGAGCTCACCAAGAGACAAAATCTTGATGTTTCAAGCTACATGCTCTTCATCAGTCTATAACTGAAATATACCCAAATTAATTGTAATTGTAATTGAAATTGTAATAGATTTGTAATTGAATCAAATTATGATATTGTGATGTATGGCAAATTATCAAACCATGACATGTGTATTGCAGTACTTATCACACTGTGAGGTGCCAGGTGATACACAGCACTAAACAGAATGTTCATGCTGCTCTTTTCAAAATGGAAAAAAAGTACCATAAAAGTAGTCCATATGACTTAAATGTCATAAATTCCAACTGTGTTCTTCTCATGAAGTACACAGTACTCATGCGTATGATATGGACACTATTTAAGGTACCCTTATGTTGATTATTTTATGTGGACTTTGACAGCCACTGGTCCTCGTCTACTTTAGTTTTATGGCAAAGAGCAGCCTGGACATTCTGCTAAATATCTCCTTTAAGAATTATTTACTAATTTCGCAATATCAGAGCAGTAAATGATAATAAAGTCTGCAAAGTCTGACTGGACCTGGTTATGACCATGACTTCATATTGTTGACTTAATTCTTAATTTTTTCAGTTTTGAGTAATCAGATGAGAATTTATCTGCTATTCGTGTTACAATTCAATATATATCAATATATACCTCTATCTCCCTCATTCTCTCCCCCCAAGTCATTGTCTCTATCCATCTTTCCCACTCTTTCTCTTGGGGCTCCACTCTTTCAGCAGCAGTTAAAATCAAACAGAATAAGGATGACAAAATTGTCTATTAATTATTTCACACACAAACGCACGCGCACACACTCACACACACGTTGGTGCGGCTATCCTTATGAGGACTCTCCATAGACATAATGATTTTTATACTGTACAAACTATAGATTCCATCCCCTGACCCTAAACCTAACCTAACTTTTAGCATTTTCACTTGCTTAGTATGTTTTTTAAGCGATTTGAATAATGGGGACACTAGAAATGTCCTCATAAACCACATTTATAGCATAATACCCTTGTTTGTTACCAGTTTGTAACCTAAAAAAATGTCCTCATAAACCACTTAAACCTGCCCACACACACATACACTCTCATATTGGTGTGGTCTCATCATAGAGTTTTAAACAAGAAAATCGATTGAATGATGTTTCATTCTGGTCTCAGAGTGCTGGGATAATAAGGGAGGAGAGAAAAGAGTGGAAGATGAAAAAAAGATCTTCTAAGTTAAGCAATCTTTCCGTTTGATCTTGGCACCATGCCATGAAAGTGTGTGTGTGTGTGTGTGTGTGTGTGTGTGTGTGTGTGTGTGTGTGTGTGTGTGTGTGTGTGTGTGTGTGAATGATAGTGAACTTGAGGATTACAGACTCAGGTTCTGCGTTGTTTAATAAGAGAGTGAGGGGTGAAGTGATGCTGAGTTTTGTAAGAAGAAAGGACATCTCTCTCTCTCCCTCTTTTCAGCTGCAGCTATTCTTAGAGGTTGTCATGTGAAAATTTAAAGAGGTGTTTCCTCATTTCAAAATCTCTCTGTAGAGGAGGAGGATTTTGGATTTGAGGCTTAATATAATATAATATAATAGATAAACAAGATACTATACTACTAGACTTGTTCCCCTGAACACTGCGAATGTTATATCTTTTAACTGTTATATTTGTTTTACTTAACTTATATGTAATATCCCTGCTGGAAAAAGTTTAAACCAGACATAACTGGTTTGGTTGTCTTAGCTGGTCTCCCTCTGTTTTTTTTTAAAGAGGGATTTTGGGCACTTGTCAGATCGGCCAGACTGAGAGATCAGGAAACCAGCTTAATCTAGTTTAAGCATTTTATTTATTTTTTTAATATATTTTTTATTTTTTTAGCAGTGTTATATAAAAATTATGCAGTGTTGTGTGTTATATGTTAGGTTTGTTTATTACAGTGTTATGCCGTGCGCTCTCTGGGCTGGGTAGAAATGGCTGAAGAGGACTTGGCTCCTGGTAAAAGTAGCGTCGCTGTTAACAACTGTATCCGTCAACTGTCCTATTGCAAAAACGACATCCGAGACACCGTGGGCATTTGGGGAGAGGTGAGAAACACCATCTCTCTTTTCCCACACACACACACACACACACAGGCACGCACGCACACACACACACACAAAACATTCCCGGATGAAGAATGTCCATAATGTATTCATTCTACTCGCATGCTTACCTAAAGAATGCACTTTTTTACTAAAGTACATACTCTGAAAGTATGTCATTTCAGACACAGCGATTCATTTAAAGATACCTACAGTGTGTTTCTTAATATGTCCTGTATTAGATTGAATAAATAGAGTGATAAAACAAATGAAAGAGCCCAGAAAGAACAAAAGTAATGGAATGAGGGATATCTTATAATGTCATAGATGAAGAAAGCAAGTGAGTATAAGAGGGAGAGGATGAATGAGAGTTTAATGTGTTGTGACAGGACACAGAGGAAGAGAGCCTGTGTTCTGCTACCTTTTATTTTCTGGTCTGATCATTTATTTATTACTTTTAGCACACACACAAGTACAACCATCCTAAGACCTCACAATTGTGACATCACTGTTTCAAAATCTATTGAACAACTCAATATTTTTTTATATTGCTCTGTCCGATAGGATAGATATGTAGAAATTGCTGCATTAGCAGCCAACCTTTATAAATTTATTACATGAGTTAAAGCACACACCTGACTCTAAGGCTGTTCCAAATGGTAGACATAATTATTTTGCCTTCTAGATTACAACCTTAGGCAAAATTTCATGGCAACATTGCATCTGTCCTTTGTGGAGACGACAATTAAAAATGGAGCAATAGAAATATTGATTATAAATATGATTTGTTTTAATAAATGTTAAAATAATTAATTAATTAAATGCTGAAAAATTACTAATGAGAATAGTTCAGCATAATATTTTTTTTAGTATTTTACTCAATATTAGGGTATCACAACATTAGCTGAGTAAAATACTAACACTAAAGTCTTCAGTGTGCTTTGCGTAATGAGCGCTTTTTGTTTGACATACAGTGTTGTGGTCCAGTCACTTAAAAATTTTCATTTCAGTTAGGACGATGCATATCAAGGCAGCTGCCCTACATATGTTGCAAGTCAGCTCACTAGTTTTTAAAAACAGAGCCTTCATTTTTTCCTGGCTTGTGTGTGTGTGTGTCCAGGGGAAGGATATGTACCTCATTCTAGAGAACAACATGCTGAATCTGGTCGACCCAATGGATCGCAGTGTTTTACACTCTCAGTCAATCACAAGCATTCGTGTATGGGGCGTTGGCCGTGATAATGGAAGGTAAGCACCAGTCGCAATGGCAATGATTGGGATGGGCTAGTTGAGGATAACATGTTAAATGATGAAGAGCTTATGAAATCTGTAATAATGAGAGAGATAAACTGAACATAACTGAATGTTTGATAACAGAATATTTATTTATGAGAATGCAGGAGGTGTTCCTTAAATTCTTTTGGCAAACAGTTCTCGGAGGAGCACAGATCTAGGGTTATGAATCAGTTATGAGAAAGGGATTTTAGATAATTTAAAACACACACACACACACACACACACACACACACACACATGCTACATCTCTCTGATCCTACAGTCCAACTTTCTACTTTGTTGATCTTGTTCGGTTAGCTTCTCATCTAATCCCTATGACCCATTGAATGTTTGTTCAGAGCTCTGCAATTTCTTAGAACAAACAATTTCTGCATTGTTAAATCAGATTAAGACCATTTTAAAGATTTGAACTGACCTAAAAAAGCTATTTAATGTAGGGGAAATAAATGTACGCTTTTGACATTGCAATGCTTTATCAGTGGAAAAAGTAAATACTGTATGGGCACATACATACTACAAGTTTTGTGAGTGACAATTACAATGCCTTGTATTATTGTTTTGTGTGTGTACAGAATGCAGAAGTAAATTCTGAAATTGGGGTTGATATGGTGATAACCCAAGCAATGTTTAGCATCTGTTTGGTGTTCTGTTTTTTGAGTTGGCTTAATAAAAAAAAAAATATTAGCACCAAGGTCAAGTAAATCGCTGATGACTGAGGTGCAGTGCTTTGTTTATGCTTTTTAAGCTTTTACTTTTAAGCAGTTGCCCTCTTTTGACCATAATGTATGAGTAACCCCTAGACCATAATGTATGAGTAACCCCTAGACTTTAATCATTAGTGAGAGAGGAGTAGACTATTTTATTTATATACATTTTGCACCTGCATACCAATGTTGACGTAAACCTTCCTCATGATTGCAGCGTTTTTTCATGAGCTGAATGGGAGTCTAAACAAAATGTTAAAATGTGACAAGACTGCAGTGTACCCAACCGACTCGTGCAGCGCGTGCAAGCCTTTCGCGCATCATGATCCGACAGCGCTTCACTTTCGGTTAATCGCACGATTAAACGCGCCCGCTTTGCTATGGTCAGGCTGCGTGGATGACAGCCTATATTCTGTGTTTCATTTGTTTCTTTTTGCTTTCAGAACAACACGTGATGTAATAATGAAAACACCATTATTAATCCTTGAGATTTCCATTGCCGCATACAGGTACACCCTCCTTCAACCAAAAATTCCACATCAAAATTACATTAAACGATTAAAAGAGAAAACATAAACTCACATTTTTGGGGTTCAAAAATCTTTTCAAGTCTATTCAAAATATAAATTAAACATGAAAATAAAGTTTTAGGATTTTGCTGGTGCGATTCACTGAAAAAGGCTAAATAGTTGATCGGCTTGTGATGTGGGAATGGCTTACAAGTGCAGTGTGAGTCTCGTCACACTTTACTAGTGTTTATTCTCCCATTCAGCTGATGAAAACACACTGTGTGATCATGAAGACGGATTACATCAAGATGTAGATTGGAATGCAGGTGCAAAAAAACTTCTAATACATAAAATAGCCTGCTCCTCTCTTGCGTGCTAGTGATTACATGATTACAATAACACAGTGGTGTTGTAGTGTCTGAAGAGGTGGGTATATGTGAATTTATGAAGGGTAAGTTTCTTGCTGGCATGGTGTACATTTCACTACTAAGAACCATGGTATGGTAACTTGATGTGAAATATGTATTTAAATGAATAAGTGTCATTAATGTTCTTTTCATTAGGCTACTATGAAAATTGTTAATACTTTATAATTACTCTAATTCATAAACTAATACATACTTAATAGGCAATACATTTTATGCATTGAATAGCTAATATTGGTGTAGTAATGTTCACATTAAAACGTTATCTAGAATTACCATATATAACCTACATAAGAATGAATGGTTATTTGTGTACTATAATATGCTTTTCTGTTTATAGTGAAAAATGTTTCTATTTAGAAATATAAATTGAAATGATTTGATTTCACGAGAAAAAGGCACCACTGACAGCAGTAAAAAGAAAAATAATTAAGTTCAACAGGGAAATAAATTTATAGCACAAATTATGGTTACTCCCGGATTGTGCATTAGCATTAGATGCTGGAAATGTCCCGCCCCTTACTGATTGTTAGCAAATATCCAATCATGTCTGAAATGAACATTCTGATTTGTGGATCAGCTTAGTCGGACTGTCTGTCTTGCCAGTGCCATCAGTTGCACTCCCGCTGCTCCGTGTGTGTTTAGAGAGAATCAATGTACACTTTTTAAAATAAAATAAAAAGCACAATTAACTCACCGGTTCTGCACAATCGTATTAGTAGTTTAAAAGTTCCAAGTCAAAAGCCTACTCGTTGTTCTGGTGGCCATACATATCATCACTTATTTGTTGTTGGGCATATGCAAAATCTTAAGAAAGTTAGGTGGACATATGGCGTATGCCTGCAAATGCCCTAGACTACACTACTTTATTATAATACAATACATTTTGTATTTTTTTTCTCCCCCTTTCTCCCCAATTTGGAATGCCCAATTCCCAATGCATTGTAAATCCTCATGGTGGCGTAGTGATGTGCCTCAATCCGGGTGGCGGAGGATGAATCTCAGTTGCCTCAACATCTGAGGCCATCAATCCGTGCATCTTATCTCGTGGCTTGTTGAGCGCGTGCATTATTGTGGAGACATAGCGCGTGTTAAGGCCCACGCTATTCTCCACGGCATCCACGCACAACTCACCACGTGCCTCACCAAGAGTTAGAACCACACATATAGCAACAACGAGGAGGTTACCCCATGTGACTCTACCCCCCTAGCAACCGGGCCAATTTGATTGCTTAGGAGGCCTGACTGGAGTCACTCAGCACACCCTGGATTCGAACTCGCTACTCCAGGGGTGGTACTCTGCGTCAATACTCACTGAGCTACCCAGGCCCAATATAAGAAATATTTAAGATTATACACAATTTCAAGATCAGCACAGCCATTGACCAGGAAAATAAAAAGTTTCTACATGTCAAAAAGGTTGCCGACCCCTGGTTTTAACAGATATGTGAAGCTTATAATTTTATAAAAGCACTTGCAGTAATTTGTCTGTTAAAACGTAATGAGCTTTAAAGTTGTTTACATTGTCATCTACAGTCATTTTAGGGTTTCTTGACTTTACATCATCACGGTAGCAAAGTTGTAAAATTGGCTATAACTTTTAACAGAAAAGGTTTGAAAGTGATTTTTTTTAATGTTAAACACACATTCTTTATTTCTAGTAATACTTTGGAAAATGTGAGTATTTTAACGTTTAAAGTAAATTGGCCCCCATTCACTTCCATTGTAAGGGCCTCGCTGTAAACTTGATTATTGCTTTTTTTTTTTCTTCTTAAAGTAAAGGAGGAACAAGTCATAATTATTTTATGGTAATCAACATTATGCCACAAATGCTTTCGATTGAGCTTAATTTGTACTGAACCTGGAACATTCCTTTTACAAATATAGTTGTCACTCCCATAACAACCATATATATAGCTGCAGTGTATTTGTAGCTTATATGAAATTAGAAAAAGCCTAGCTTTGAGAATGTTTTGATAGAAATTCAAAGAGTAGCCACTCATAATGCATCTTTCAATTTTAAAATTCTGTCAAATGCTTTGGGATTAAACGGATAATCCCCCCAAAAATGTAAATGTGCTATTATCTACTTACCCTCATGATGTTCCAAATCAGGTTCAGAAATTAAGGGGGGCTTGTGGCAAAAAATCGATCCAGAGGCACACAGTGCCAGAACCCCTCTCCACTTCTGCTCTCCTCTGTCCCCGCCGTCAGTTGCTATTCTATTGACGGGCCAGCTCATCTACCCACCTCACTATCCCTGTGTTATGTCTTCTAGGGTCTAAATTAAGTCTAAGTGCATTAAAAGAGGTGCGGCGCAAGGGGTAGAACTTATTCAGAACCACCTCAAGCACCACCCATTTCCCTAATGATATAATGCAATTAAGTGAATGATATGAGATGCATTAAAAAGAAGTGGGGGGCAACAGTGCAGGACCTCTTCAGGCCCTCTACTCAGCACACCCTAATTCTTAAGTAGGAGTGTGAATGTTGGCCATCTAACATGAGGAGCATTAAAAAGTGAGGTGTACAGAGTAGAGCTGGCCCCAGCAGTTGCAGTGGAGGAGCAGGTCTGTGGAGGCACGATGAAGAGGGGAGGCATATTCTCCCTCAGGGTAAGCAACCCCCCCCACACACACACACACACAAGGGAGCCAGTCTCATGCCCTTGGAGGCAAAAGCAGCACAGAGTAAAATTGCAGGTTGGCGGTGAGCCATTCTAGAGAGAAGATATAGGTGAGCGTTTTGAGGCTTGTAGTAGAGAGTGAAAGAGTTATCCACATCCTGCTGATTTGTCCCTAATGCTGTGAATATGTAATGTAGTTAATTTCTGACACTGTCCCAAACCTTCATTATAGAAGGATATATACTTAATGCCTAGAAACCTGCTTCCAGAAGTCATCTCATTTCAGTTAGCGATTTTAGATCTTTTGGATTTAAACTTCAGCATGTTTGCACCTGTGACTTTCTTCATGTCTTTACTGGCTTAAGTGCTCCATGAGAGATTCACTTAATCTGTCTGTGTTAATGTATGCTGATGTGGAGACGCACTTCTCCACCCCATCACACTAAAGGTCACTATAATGATTTTGGACTGAAGAAGTAGCCCTGAAAGGAGGACAGAAATAAAAGATTGATGATTGAGAGAAGAGAGCTAATGAAAGTTTAATCCAGTGATATAGGGGCTGCCCATCTCTGTGTGTGTGTGTGTGTGTGTGTGTGTGTGTGTGTGTGTGTGTGTGTGTGTGTGTGTGTGTGTGTGTGTGTGTGTGTGTGTGTGTGTGATGCAGGGGTGGAATGCAGCATATTTCATCAGGGCTGCTGAATCACAGTTTTGCCTCTGTGAGTCTAACCATTACTACTTTCTGACCAGCAGAGGACACTCATCATCTGCACAGTCCACAGGAATCATGCTTTACTCTGGGTGTTGTCAGATTTATTGTGTAGCATACATTTATAAGTATGTGCTTGCGTTAACTAACCATGTTCCCCTATGCTAATATGCCACTAAGCCCATCAGTAACATTTTCCACCTAGGACCCTGCAGGAGGATACCGTAGTGACAAGTGGAAAGGGAGGGGGAGGGTAGAGGGAACACTGGGATTGGATGAAAGGAGAGAGAGCGAAAAAGAGAAGGGGGTAAAAAAAGAGAGAAGATGAGCGTAGAGAGGTGAGCTGCATGTTTTTAACAGAGCAGAGGATGAGACAAGGAGGTGAAAATGTAGAGGGGAGCAGAATAATGCTACAGCTAGAAAAAACATGTTACTTAACTAGATGTGAGTATTCTTTCTGTTTCTTAATTTTTTCTTTTCATTCTTTGCTCTGCACATTTAAAACATTGCTCAGCACATTTAAAACATTGCTCAAATGAATGACTGAAAGGCATTTTCTACAGCATCACATTTGTTGTCAGTAGTTCTGAATGGAAGTATGACTGGAGTGAGCGAGGAGGAATACTAGAATGTTTGAAGGTGGAATGGGTGGATTTGCTCCACATAGTGTGAATGAGGAGGTGGAGATTTCTATGAATCAGAGGGATTTCAGTGGAGAAATATGGATGCATACTGTTCATCGTTGTTGTTTTCTGTGGTGAGAATCGTTCACGCTAATTAAAGTAGGTCACGGGATGTTCACGCCATCTTTAAATGGGTTGCATTTGAGACTGCAACTTTGTACCGTGTTCACTCTAATCAGGCCTTCCTTCAGATATCATCGCACACACGCAAACAGACTACAGATACCATTTGTCAAACTCCTCAGGGGAACCACAAGGTTCTGTCTTCGGTCCGTTTGCATTGTTCCCTTTACCTACCTCTAGTTGTCCTTGAACCTCAAGCACAATTTCCTGCTGTCGGATTTTGCAGAGGTGCTGTTAAACAGCCCATTCTGTACAGGTGTACCACCCTGAGGTTCACCAGAGATAGTTTAAGGGGGAAATGGACCACTCATAGAAAAATTAATGGAAGTATCTCCATCCATATACCTTTTAAACCAGAGCCAGTTGCTTTTTTGATAGAGTTTGTTTGCTTTAGAATGTGCATGCACATTAAAAGGATAGTTAATTAAAAAAATTATCCAAACCCATATGGCTTTTTTCTTAAGTGGTACACATAATAAGAATGTTAGTTGCTCACAACCTCAGTCCGCATTCATTTTATTGTACTGGGAAAGAACAGTTTCAACAGTTCTCTCTTTTTATTTATTTGTATTTTATTATTTTTTTAAATTCTGCTTGTGCTTTCCAAGTCTTAACAGAACTACATAAGGGTGTGTAAATGATGACAGAATTGTCTTTTTTGAATGAACTTACCCTTAACTGGACCATCTGGTGTTTTTTTGTTAGTTTTTTGCAAATTTGAGCTAAATAAACCAAAAACAAAATGATATCTATGCTGTCAGATTTTATTGCTGATTTAAAATATGTTATTGAAACGTAGTATTGACAAACCGTTTTGGAGCTTTCTGTCTTCAAGTAGTTTACTGACATACATATTACTTGCATATAAAATAGCTTGCAGCGGCCATTACCAAGATGGCCACAGAGTGAACTGACTTGCCTCAAGGGACTTTTGGTTAATTGTGGACATTATCGAGTTCATTTGGTTTAATTATTTTTAAAATCTCTTGTTACCACAGAGTTACAGTAACATATTCATGCTTTTTACTGCCTTCACCCTGCCACCCTCATGTTTTGAAGTGTCACATACATCATGATATATCACTGAATTGTCACACCTTATTTTCTCTCTCACACAATCATACTTACACGGACACTAGTCCTTAGTTCGGAGGTTCAGAAAATGTAACACTGTTGCAAAATTTATCTTTTCTTGAACTAAGAATGGTCTTCGCACAGCAAGCTCTAGCAGCTAGTTAGTGGTACCCCACAGCAAGATTGAAATCTTGTCATAAACATTTGGTCTGTTTAATGCACATGTTCTGAGATATCTACACACATACATGCACACACTCTATTCTCATCATATTTTACTCTTTTCCTTGACTGCTTTCCTGGATTCAGAGAGAGGTAAATTGATTTCACTTTTTATCTCTATTCTCAGAATTTGTTTATAGGCTGAGGTCTATGAAGTTTGTTTATTTTTTTATAATGGTTTTTTTTAGCCGAAGTGTTAAAGAATGTGTATGATACAGCTGGAGGTGTAAAATTAGATACACTTTTTCATTTTAGACAGCTTTGTGCACCTGTTTATAGTAGTAGAGGTGTGTTTATCTTGTCCACATAAAGTATGTATTTAAATAATTTTTTGTTTTCTTAAGATGTTTGTTTTTCTTTAAGTACTGTATTTTGAGATTGCTTATCTCTGTTAAATCTAAAGGGCATGTCATCCATCTGGGTCTTTGAAGGCTGTTAGCATCCATACACATATTTCCCCACAAATTCATATGTTTATTTTCTGAAGGCTATTAAAAGATTTACTTAAACGTTTACATTTCTGTTTACATATCTGTGTTCAAACAGGGATTTTGCATATGTAGCGCGAGATAAGGACACTCGGATATTAAAATGTCATGTGTTCCGCTGTGACACCCCTGCCAAAGCCATCGCTACCAGTCTGCACGAGATCTGCTCAAGGGTAAGAAACTACACACTGAACAAACAAGATCCAATGCTTTCCCACAATTCTGTTTCAGATTATCTGTTTTATGCATGGAAAAAATAGTTATCAAGATTTTAATAAATACAGTCTTGACCAACACAAAATAGGTATTGTTTTAAAGCTTAGAAGCTGTACTCTCAATGCATGTAGGCATTTTGACCAAAACTGCTTTCAAATTTGTAGACAAATCAGAAGTGTTCTGTTTTGATAGTTTACTAATAATTTTGCACTACACATGTTATTGTAATCGTTAAAAATATCAAACTTATCAAATAACTATGTATCATATTTCTTTGGAAAGCTCTCAAGAGTAGAATACAATCAGTCTATTTGTCTATTTATTAATACTGTTGCCAAATATTTGTCTTTGACATACATGTTACTTTTAAACAGTTGTTTAGCATTATCACATACCATTACTTAAGGAGGCAATTATCACACACAACATAATTGGATGCATATAGATCATTAGATAACAAAAGCACAATGTGCACACATCATGGGTGCTGTCTGGCTAAAAACACATTAGCTTTCCTGGATCAGATGACTTCATCAGAAATTATTTAGTACATTGTCCAGCGTCATAGAACGCTAAACCAATCATATTAGAATTCAAATCACTGGACCCAGAGGTGGAAGTAATCAAAATATGGGTAGAGAGGATCGTTATTTTATAGTATATTAATTAGTTCTTATGTACAGTTATTATGTTTTATTTGTTTGGAGAGGCTTCACTGCATTTGGAGACATTTGGCGCCGTGTCCTCCGTCTGCGTTGGTACATCAACTGCCTTGAGTTGTCGTCTGTACTCCTTGCCCTGCAGAGGTTTCTCCCGCTGATTCAGGGCAAGCATGTCTTGATCCGTTCAGACAGCACCTCCACGGTAGCGTATATAAATCGCAAAGGTGGCGTACGCTCCCATCACATGTCACAACTCGCCCTCCATCTTCTCCTTTGGAGTCAGCCGCGACTCCGGTCACTGCTCGCCACTCATATCCCTGGCGACCGTAACATGACGGCGGACGCGCTGTCGCGACAGGTCTTGCTCAGCGGAGAGTGGAGGCTCCACCCCCAGGTGGTCCAGCTGATTTGGGGCTGCTTCGGCAGGGCACAGATAGACCTCTTTGCCTCCCAAGACAACTCCCACTGCCCGCTCTGGTACTCCCTAACGGAGGCCCCTCTCGGCACAGATGCGCTGGCACACAGCTAGCCCCGGGGGCTGCGCAAGTATGCATTTCCCCCAGTGAGCCTTCTTGCACTGGTGCTGTGCAAGGTCAGGGAGGACGAGGAACAAGTCACCTTGGTGGCTCCTTATTGTCCCACCTGGACCTGGTTCTCGGATCTCACGCTCCTCGCAACAGCACCTCCCTGGCAAATTCCCCTGAGGAAGGAGCTCCTTTCTCAGGGACGGGGCACCCTCTGCCACCCACTCCCAGACCTCTGGAATCTCCACGTCTGGCCCCTGGATGGGACGCGGAAGACTTAAGTGGTCTACCACCTGCAGTTGTAGACACAATCAACCAAGCCAGAGCTCCCTCTACCAGGCAACTTTACGCCTTCAAGTGGCGTCTGTTCGCAAATTGGTGTTCTTCCAGATCTGAAGACCCACAGAGATGCACAATTCAGTCAGTGCTTAATTCCTGCAGGAGTGGCTGGAGGGGAGGCTGTCCCCCTCCACCTTGAAGGTGTGTGTCGCTGCTATCGCAGCCCACCACAACGCTGTAGGCGGCAAGTCCCTTGGTAAGCACGACTTGATTATCTTGTTCCTTAAGAGGCGAGTTTAAGCCCTTCCTGGCCAACCCTGTTCCCCTCCTGGGATCTCTCAGTGGTCCTCTCGGGCCTTCAGAGACCCCCCTTCGAGCCGCTTGATTCAGTCGAGCTCAAAGCCCTCTCCTTGAAGACGGCCCTCCTGTTCACACTCGCTTCCATCAAGAGGGAGGCCTGGAGTTCGGCCCGGCAGATGCTCACCTCATCCTAAGACCACGACCAGGCTAAGTGTCCAAGGTTCCTACGACCCCCCTTCAGGGTTTAGGTCGTGAACCTGCAAGAAAAGCTGCCCTGGGAGGAGGCAGACCCAGCCTCTTCGTTGCTGTGTCTGGTTCGTGCTTTGCGTACCCATGTGGACCGCACGCAGGGCTCTAGATGCTCTGAGCAGCTCTTTGCTCTTTGCTTTGGCGGAAGGCGGAAAGGGAACACCGTCTCCAAACAGAGGTTAGCTCATTGGGTTGTTGACGCTATTTCCCTAGCCTATCACACCCAATCCGTGTCCCCCACCCCTTGCGGGTTCGAGCACACTCTACGAGAAGTGTGGCATCCTCGTGGGCACCTCCCACGGCACCTAGCAGACATCTGCAGAGCGGCGGGCTGGGCAACACCCAACACCTTTGCTAGGTTCTACAACCTCAGGGTTGAGTCTGTCTTGTCCCGTGTTTTGACAGGTCCGAGCCAGTAGAACTAGGTAATACGGAACATCCGACCGGGTGTTCCGCTTGCCCCTTGCGCCCTTCACCATGCTGATCCAGTGCACCTTCTTTCCTAGGTGAGCCAGCAAGCTCTCGCTTCCTGGATTCTCTTCCTCCCTAGCCCTCTGGCCGCAGATTCAGCGGAGGAATTCGCCGCCAGACCCACCACGAGTGCTCCGTATTGGGCTTGGGCTCCACAGGCATAGTTCCCACTTCAGGCAAATCCCTGTGACGTATTTTCCATGTTACGGTCCCCCCACTGGCAGGACCCGCGTCTCCCTGGGGTAGTCCTCGCTGTCCCCCGGTCGCCGTGTCTGTAGCAACTCCTCCCTTGTCAGGCAGGATCTACCACCGCACCATCTCCACGGGTGGCTTGACAACCCCCGTGTGTATTAACCAAAAGTTACCTCCCCCCAGTTTGGGCAGGTCGTGATCTCCGCAGGGCCTTTTCCCCCTGAAAGAATAGGATCGGGAAAGGACGCCTTCCCCGACGCATCTATAGCGTTAAGATAGCCCCAGACGCTTTTTAACTCTATGACGAGAAACATAGAGCGAGAAAAGGCGCGGCTGGCCGTGCAAGTCATGTCGCCTGTTTCCATACGGGTACGGAGAACCTAAGAGTGGTATATGACACCTTTTATTGGGGCCGTTGGGGAGGGTTACATGCAGCCGAGTCATGGTTACTGTTGTAACCTCTGTTCCCCAATGGAAGGAATGAGATGTTGTGATCCCCTTGCCACGTCACTCTCCCTACCACTGTAATGCGCCTTAACTGTATTCTCGGCTCCTCAGTAAAAACCTGTCTGGCATTCACTCGCCGCTCCCTTCATACCCGTATGGGCGGGGCATGCAAATTCTGTCTGCCAACAGATTGGCCTTTTCTCAAGTTCAAATTCAGAGGTACGCAAGGCTCTCAGAAGAGACCCCTTGTGTCACTTCTTCCATCGGGAAATGGAGGTTACAACAATAACATGACGTTTTGTTTTGTAATTTTTCAGCAGTTTCTTAGGGTGAGAATTTACCATAATCTATATCATTAAAAAGTATGAAAAGTTTTCTTTAAAATTATACCAAACACTTGACCCTTGTTTGTTTGTTTTTTTCTAGGTATACTGTAAACCTTTAATTTTGGGTATGCCTCTGTAACAAGAAATCTTTTAAAACTTTTAAAAACACTCAGAGCTTAAAGTGTTAAAGAAATATCTGTTATAGTCCATTCAAAACATTTACAAAAAATTATGCTAGACACCAGAGGAACTATAGACAGTCTCAAGTCTGCACAAAATGGCAGAACACCTCACAGAAAGAGGAACCAGGGTCCACATGTTCTGTTTAACTGCTGATTTTAGGGCCTATTTACATTTGGTATTAAGATCTGTCTTGGTGATCCGACTTCAGTGGAGGACCTGTAACATTTTTGCTAAAATTAAACTATTATGTATCTTCTTCACATAATATGTGTCACTGCATGTTGATATCAGACTAATATGCATGTATACTCTGCTGTAAGGATGTAACACTCTTTCCATGTGTTGGTTGTACTGTGTAACAGATTATGGCAGAGCGCAAGAATGCAAAAGCTATGGCTGGAGGATCCCTACAGGACAGGACACACGCTGGGCTCGATGTCCCACTACAAGGTTACACAGTATGCTTATATGTATGTTTTCCCTGGAAGAGTACATAATGGGTGTGTATTAATGTATATGTTGTGTGTTACCCTTAGCAGAGTTCCCCACACCAAAGACTGAATTGGTGCAGAAATTCCAGGTGTTATACGTTGGCATGATGCCAGTTGCTAGACCTTTAGGTAAGCAATCATAAACTTTCTTGTACTGTCTCGCATTTACAATTGTCATGGTGTCTCTCTCTGTCTCTCAACTGCTCTCTCCCTCTTTTTAAGTAATACATGCTTAATCCAGTGTCTTTTATTTACACACATTCTGCCCCAAACCCCTTATACTACCACTGGTTTGGACACACTCGACTGAATGTTTGTTTTCTCGTGATCTTTAAATCGTGTTGTGCTTAAAACAGCCTTTAAAATGTTTACCTTTAAAATCTATTTATGCTAGAAATGGGTTCATATTAATTGTGCCAGTGTATGCATTGCTTTACAAAGTACACATTTTAATTTAAATTTTTATGGATGAGTTACATCAGAGTATGAAGTGCCCAGCATACATGGGAACTCCTTCAATACTGTTTAAATAGCATACAAGGATGCATCTCATGAAGGTGGTTGTGACAATGGTTTGCTACTTTGAAAAAACTAAAATATAAGATAGTTTTGATACGTCTACTTATTTGGTCAATGCATAATTCTCATACCTCCGTAGCTGATATTTCATAGTTTTGATGGCTTTACAGATTTTCAAAAATGTGAAAAATACAAATACAAAATAGAAAGAGTTGATGTGTCCAAACTTTTGACTGGTAGTGTGCATACATGTATATGCAATTACAATGCCGAATGTCCCTCTTCTCTAGGCATGGATGTTGTCAATGGTGCAATAGACAGTTTGATAACATCATCAACCCGAGAAGACTGGATGCCTGTGATGCTGAATGTAGCTGATGCAACAGTCACAGTCATCAAAGAGAAGGCAATTACAGAACATTTTACCTGTAAAAACCCTGAAGGATCTTTGCAAAAATAGCTGTGATTTATACTAAAGTACTGTAGTGTCAGAATACTAAATTATACTGACAGATATCTTAGCAGTTCATTTGTCAGTTATACTTTTGAATGTCAGTCATACTCAAGGTGTCACTATCTTTTTTAGGAGGAAGAGGAGGTCCTAGTGGAGTGTCGTGTACGTTTCCTGTCATTCATGGGAGTAGGAAAAGATGTGCATTCATTTGCATTCATCATGGACTCTGGGAACCAGCACTTTGAGTGTCATGTGTTTTGGTGTGAGCCCAATGCTGGCAGTGTGTCAGAGGCTGTTCAGGCAGCATGCATGGTGAGTTGTAACACCAAAATAAAAGCAGTTCAAGACCATGACAGATGAGTTATCAAGTCGGCAGAAGTGCAGACAAATAGCAGGGCTTTACAATTAAGCTATGCACCTCAAAATGTGTCAGCCTTTTGATGATGTTCAATATATATTGAACATATTTACATATTTGCTCTAAAATGACTCAAAAGAGTCATTGTTTAATCAGAGCCACTATCATTTCAACCAAACAACCATTGTTGCCAAGTATATTCAAAATGTTTAATGTATGGTATTGGTAAGATTTTTGGTATAAAATAACAAAGATGTGATTTTCACACTTTTTTCCATTTCAGTAGTTTGCATGTAAATGTAATCCATAAAAAGACGTGTAAACAGATCTGGCTCATTGTCGTGATTCGGCCCGAGCTCTTGAATTGAGTTTAGTAACAAATAGACATATGTGGAGATGGGGTGGAGGAGTGATGCCAGAATAAGTGTTGCAGCATTAAAATAAGCAGCGGTTTATATATGACTACTCTAGCGTTGTGATTGGCCAGATTAAATGAACATGATCCTCCCACACTTTATTTAGAAACTCCATTTAATGAACACAACAAAGACACTTGTTAAATGGAACGCATATACAGTAAATTAATGTAAACCATAGCCTTCATCGGCCAACTAAAAAAGGACACTGCATTTACGCGAACTTCCAAAGTCCGTTCAGGATGGACTTCAGAGACACTTAATGTCCAATCAATATCGTTTAGATTTAATTGTTGCCCACAAACATCTCGTCAGTTTAGTCAATTAATACATGACTTGTATTACACAGAGATAACTAATATTGGCATTATATTCATGCTATCCCCCAGCTGAGCCTGGTTTGTACCAAGATTGTTTTCTTCTTTCCATTAACTAACATCTTATGGAGTTTTGGATTCCTTGCCACAGTCACCTTTGGCTTGCTCACTGGGGACCTAAAGACAAATCATTTTTAAAGCCTGTTTTTTTTTTTTTAAATCATGATTTAATTTAAACTGCTCAATTAGGACTTTAAGACATTACGGATTTTACAGCTACATTTCTGTCACAACTTAATTTTATGTATAGCTGCTTTGAAACAATGTGTGTTGTGAAAAATCCTATACAAATAAAAATTATGACGACTGATATTTAAGCATTTTTATTTATAAGGCTAAATATAACAACATAACAGTACAGTAAAAAATTGCAATATTTATCTACATATAATTTTTACTAAAACAAAAAATATGAAAAATGCCACAAAGATTGCTGGGACAAATTTTGAGTGTTGAATATTAACAAATAATTGAGTTAGACTTTTTAATTGATTAACTGAAACAGATAGTTTGAACAAATTCCCAAAAATGAAATCGAACTCTATTTGAACACCATTTTTGCTATTGAAGTTTACATTATTATGCTCTCATACTAGATTTCATAAACTAGTTTTAATGACACAGCCTTAACCTTGAGAGACCCAAGCACATATATTGATTATGTATGGTATTTTCCCCCTTGAATGTGTTTTTAGAAAGCCACTGATTATATATATATATATATATATATATATATATATATATATATATATATATATATAAATCTTGATTTTGAAGCATATTTTGTTGTGGGGATACATTTTGTGTGACTTCTGAAAACAATGGCAGTCAATGGGAAAATACATCATTTTTATTTCACATTTTGTGTGTAAATGACTATTTTGTGACTTCAGCCAGCTGTTACATTTAATATGCAATTGTTTTCCCATCAAAACTTGTGTGCTTTACTGTTATTATTGTTGTGTGTGCCATTTTAATGAAAAAAAAAGAAAGTATTATTTTATTGCTGTAAACAAACTTCTGAGGTATTCTGAGGAAAATTAATGGCCAAAAAGTGCATTACAATAATGTATTATGAGCAATAGTCACTATGTTGATTGATTAAATATTTCATTTAAATATATTTAATATATTGCCCAACCCTAGTCAATACCATATATTAGATCAGTGTCAATATGAACTTGTGCAGGAGTAACACCAGACAATAGAACAGACAAGACTCATCTATTACTATTAGTTATAGGACTAGATAGCAGTCATTACCAAGGTTTTTATTTTCTGCCCATCATATTCTATTACACATAGAACATCAGAATTAAAAATTCAACACATACATTTATTTTTCTTGTTTTGCTCTGTGTTTCTGCAGTTGCGGTATCAGAAGTGTCTGGTGGCACGCCCTCCATCTCAGAAAGCCTGCTCACAGATGCCCCCTGCTGATTCAGTCTCACGCCGTGTCTCCACCAGTGTCAAACGTGGAGTTCTTTCAATCATCGACACACTCAAACAGAAGAGACCTGTCACTGAGCTTCCCCAGTGATCTGGCACACATGCACGCACACTCACTGTCACACGCTCTGCATGCTTATAACTATCACAATGTTCTGTACAGAACAGTCACATAATGGAAATAAAGAAGAAGTCAAGGACGAAAACAACCATGACCTGATGCCACAAAAATATACCCTTTATTCAGAAACACACACCTGATCCACTAACTTCGACCTCTCTCTATTCCACTACCCATATGTCCGTTGTGATCTGCATGGGAAGCCACATCTCTGAAGCATGACATAAATCAGCAGGCTCCATCCAGCTACAAAATACCGCCCTATCTGGACAAAGCCTGATTGAAGTTCCTCAGCAGAGATGACTTCATTAGAATGAAAGTTTATGTGTGTGTAATTCAAGACAAATATGGCTTCTTTGCCTCACCAGAGGTTCTTTGGTATTGTGACAGTTAGTAACTGTAGCTGCATGATCATATGTGTGTGCGGTGTGTGTGTGTGTGTGTGTGTGTGTGTGTGTGTGTGTGTGTGTGTGTGTGTGTGTGTGTGTGTGTGTGTGTGTGTGTGTGTGTGTGATTGTGAGTGAGTAGAGGAGCTTGATGCTGCTTAATTTGCTAAAGGATGTTTTTACTTTAAGTGTCATGAAACAACCTATTTTTTGTTACTTTCTATGTTACACCCTTTATTATGCGCCAGTTAGTTTTGGTCCTCTAATCTGATTGGAAAAGTGGTGTTCCAAGAGTGCTAATATTTAATATACGTGGCAGTGGGGCGCTTCACTGTTTGTATCACTCCGCTTGTCTGTGTTTGCAACATTCTAGACAGGCTGTCGGTCTGTGCGTTACTCGGCAACATGTAAGCCTACTTTAGCTTCATTTGGAACTATTTTCATTAGTGGAGCAAATATAGACAAAATAACTGGCCATGTTGTGTCTAAAATGGAAGTTACTCGATATAAACTTTTTGTTTATAGAACTGTTGTATAAAACCACTACCACACTTGCATTCATGATGTTCGTCTGAATAGCTGATTATCAATACAACAGCACTCCTGCTTGTGTGATATTGCTTTAAGGAATAGTGCACCCAAAAATGAAAATTCTCTCATAATTTACTTTTTTTTTTTTGAAGAATATCTCAGCTCTGCAGGTCTATACAATGCAAGTGAATGGTGACCAAAACTTTAAAGCTATTTGGAAGCAATCCAATCAGTTTTGGTAGTGTAATCAAGCTTGTAATCATGACCGTGCCTAGAGACTGCATTGGCAAGTTGTACAGTGAAAAAGGAGTTATATCTTCTCACCCAAAATCGATTAGATCGTTTCAGAAGATATGGATTAAACCACTGGAATCTTGTGGACATATACTTTTATGCTGTCTTTATGTGCTTTTTGGAGCTTCAAAATTTTGGTCACCATTCTTTTGCATTGTATGGACCTACAGAGCCAAGATATTCTTCTAAAAACCTTTGTTTGTGTTCTGCAGAAGAAAGAAAGTCACACATCTCTGATGGCATAAGAGGGAGTAAATGATAAGTGATTTGTTTTACATTTGGGTGAACTATCCCTTTAATTATCCCGATGAATGCAAAAATAGGTAAAGGAGAGAATGAATGGATGAGAGAAAGTGACGTCATATGACCCACTTGTGAAGGGTTAACATGTAAAAACAAATCAAAGCTTTCACCAAATTTAATTTCCTTCAAGAAGCTCTGCATACACTTTTCTTCACTGGACTTCTTCTGTTGACATGGTGGCTCAATAAGAAACAACACGTGAAAATTAAACTCACAATCACACATCAATGGATTGAACATGCCATAGACTTGCCCTACATTAACACAGTTAGTGTGGAAGGGGATGATCCATTCGGTTTAGAGTGCAGTTCTAACGTATGAATGTGCTTTTTATATTTCCAAAGTGAAATTGCCTTTTTTCCTTTAAAAGAATGTTGAAGAAGAGAATCAAATAACTCATGCTGAATGAACTTTGTAAACAGTTACAATTCTGCTTGGACCCTCAGTGTAGTGCTTACTTTTGCAAGGAACTCAGACTTGATGCTCTTGGATAAGGTCAGCAGTGACTGAAAGAGAAATAAAAAAGGTATATAAATGTATACCTGACCAATTGGAACAGGTTTGCAGCACATCCAGATTAGTGGAAAAACACCAGGGTCTGTGAAGAGCTTTTTAATTTAAGAAAACGTTTCACACATTTCTTTGACCCATACACACCCACGTGGTCTTTCCAGGCGTGCTGCCTGTAGTCCTAGACTTAACAACACCCTTTTTTCACAAGGGTTTCAAAGAGTCACTTATATGAGTACATACATTATCTATCTATACACCAAACATCATATCATAAGCTTTTATTTGACAAATTTCAGATACTTACATTTTGTCATGTTTTTTTGTTTGTTTGTTGTTTTTGCCTTGGCATGTCTTGTGGTCCCTTATATTTTGGCCATACTGTATACATATCATTGTATGAGTTGTAGATAAACCAACTGACAATATAAGATAAAAAAGAAGAGAGAAAAATGGTAGAGATTATGAATGTGAATTTATTTTATGAGAGCTAGCTATATGAAAGGAGATGTGAACTGTAAGTGTCTATCTATGCATTATTTTAGCTCTGTGGACGATTTGAGAACAAAGACACATTGCCTTGCATGTCCTAGGACAATTTAAGAAGAAAAACTGTACTGAACAGAAATTATATGTTTGAATTAATTTATTCTATTTTATATCAGTATATACAGGTTTCATTGTGATGTATCAAATGCTCGGACATTCTTCACCCTGTCTCAAAATTACCAATCACAATGTCTGGAAACAAGAAATGTCAATCTAAAACATTGTACAGTTTCTTTTTTACCCTGAAAAAGTTGTGTATGCTCATGATAACATTTGTAAGGCCTTGAAAGATCATTACATTCTGCCCAAACAAACATTACATGTTGTAATTTAGCTATAACTTCGGTTTGCTTAAGAAAATGTTCCTAAAGTTAGTGACAGACAATTGAAACAAATTAGACATATTGTTCAAGGTCCACTTTTTCATAATTATAATTAAAACACATTTGATTTTTTTTGGGCAGTGTGAGATGTGGTTAGCTAGCTCCACTATTACCATTAACCATTACTCTTGTATCTTGAAGACTCAAGGCAACCATATTAACTTTCACCAAGCAGATAATCAGAGTATGAGCTGGTGAAATAATTACCATCATCTGTATACATACGTATGAGTTCAAATAACCTGGCACATATCAGTCTGCTTAAGTTTGTTTTCATTCATTTGATTCATGTGAATTTCACTCAGTGATACACAGAGGAAATTGTATTATTGAGTCTTATACAATTCAATGTATTCTTTTTGTTGATTCAGAACACATTCTGTTCAATTACACTTTTTTTGTTTGTTTTGGATTTCACAGTGAAAATTAATTACACTTTATATTTAAATATGATCTCCTTGACAACAGCCAGAGTCAGCTGCTTCATGAAAAACCAGAAAGAGGGAGGAGTCTTATGGGTAATGTAGTACAGTAAATAAATTCTCTGTTAGCCATGACTGCATTTGTTAGATTGACTGTAGTGTTCTTGCATGGTGAAACACTCTCTGATTATTGGCTTTCAGGTAATATCATCACAAGGATTAACAAGCAAAGAATTAAGACTCATTAGGTGAAACACACAAACACGTTTTTGGTGGAAATGCTGGCTTTCTGTGCTCTACACTAATTTGTACACCATATAAATGTAAACTGTTGTGAAATAAATGGCAAATAAAAAAAAATAAGTCAAGGTTTCTGTCTCCTAGTCCCCTAGAAGGGGGAGATTTAATTAGTTCTTAATGATTTATGTCTTTTTTTCTTCTTCTTCTACCAGCATAATACACTGTGGACCCGATGGTGGGGCCAGTAGTGTGCAATAAGTATACACTAAAGTGTAAAAGTCCCTGGATACATAAATAATCATATGTGATTCCATTTGAAAGCATAGAATTGGACATTTTCAATTTTGTATTTTTGTTAGAGACAATAACAAGATAAGACCTGAAAACCGTGTCACAAATGAGCATCACCTTAATGTAATAATGTAGAAATATTAATATAATACAGAGCAAACAGAGCCTGAATTACAGGCTTTCAAAGACAGGATAAAAACATTTACAAAAGCATGCTTATCATAAGATTAACATACAGTGCAAAGTTATTTATGAATTACTGCATTTTATATATATATATATATATATATATATATATATATATATATATATATATATATATATATATATATATATAGGATTTATATTTAACATTTTATTTTATATATTAGGGCTGTCAAACGATTAAAATATGTAATCGCGATTAATCGCAATATCTTTATAAACATGAGTGGACAAAATATGCTTCACCCAGATGTATTTTTCAGTCATCCACATAAAACCTACCCCACCAACAGAGCTGAACAACAGAAAACGCAACACAACTCAATTCAAATTATGTACAAAATATGTTAGTTGTCAATGTATTATGACAGGATTAATTCACTTCTTTTTATGGAGTTTTGACAGACATAATCTTTCCAGGAGCACAGTGGAATTAAATAGCTCTGGTCATGTGACTATTTGCACAACTCATGCAAAAAAAGTCTACACTGTCATTGACAAGTGACAACTCTGCGCAAAATACATCAAAAAACACCATTTAGACCCTGGTCACAATTGCAACCGGCGGGATTTTGACAGTGTAGATTGCCTGCAGGGTTGCAGCAATGTCTCCAACTTCTGGATTGGCTATAGTGCACTATCAAACTGTGTGACAGAGCCTTGGAGACAGCAGAAGGGTTTTTGTTAGCCGGTAATCAGAAATCTGCTCACTGTACGCATATTTACGCAATCTGCGTAGGGTACCAACTCCCTAAGGGGGGACCAGAAACTCCACCGGCTGCCTTTATTGGCACGTTATACATAATTCATCGACCCAGCAGTCGCGGAACTCAGGCGCTCGCACCGCGCCTCGCAACTTTTGAAACAGTGCAAGGCCGGTGTTCAAATGGCAGCTGTCTTGCCGCTGCAATCATGTTACAAAGTTCCGAGCTGTATCTGTGCATTGTGGGCATGTTCTACTGCTGTGCTACATTGATAAAATGCTTGGCGCAGGTTCAGCATAATTTCTCCCACCATCCTGACGGTCAATGCATTAGCGTCAAACAGCACTTTTTAAAAAATATGCTAAGTATACTTGAAGCCAGACTAATTATAAAGTATGCTTCAAGTGTGTTAATTAGTTAACTTGAAGTGTGCTATTTTGGAACAACTCATTTTGTACTAAGTATATTTTAGTTGTAATTAAATAGTAAAGCATAACTTTAAGTGTAGGCAATTCTGTGTACTTTTGTGTGCTAAAATGGAACAACTTCAAGTATACTTATTATACTTTAAGTATATGCCAGTGTAGGGAACTTACATGCTTGATTAGTGATATTAAAGTGAAAACATACAAGCCATATACCATAAGTGTATTATATTTGAGTAAAAAGTATATGCTCAGTAACACCTTTGGCTTATTCAAAATACAAATTGCACACTTTGTCTTCAATGACAAACTGTTATTACTTAGCCATACTTTGTACAATATACTTTAAACATTACATCGTCTTACAAAAGACAGTATTTTAAATGTGTTACCTGCATACACTGTAAAATTTGACATGTTTAAAAATTAAGGAAACTGATTGCCTTATTTTTGCAAAGCAAACTTACTAGCTATGAAGTTATATTAATGTTCCCATGCAAGTAATGCCAACTTGTTATTAAACTTAATAGTACATTTCTAGTTAACTTTACTTGCTTTTTGTTAATTACTATAAATTAATTAGTAACCTTACAAATTATTTATTAGTAAGATTACTCTATTAAGTCAATTAACTTAAAATGAATACAATTCGTTCACTTTACATCTGAAATACCACTAATCTCAACATGAGTTTACTGTATCACTTTAAGTTGTGTACACTTAAAATTCTACGTGCAATTGGTTTCAATATTCTCCAAGTAAACTGAACATAATTTTTCAAGATCAAATAACACACTTAATCAAGTTTGAAATTTTCAACTGTTTATTTGTGTAATAAACAGCTTAAACTCTTTAAGAACAACACAATAAAAAAAACTATGCCAAGACTTTGACCTCTTGCAGCACTCTGCTGCATGACAACATAATATCTGGACCTAAAACAAGGTATTGAGCATTTGCAGAACAGGCACTGTGCAAACTCCAAAAAGTATTTATTTAAAAGAAAAAAAGAAAGAAAAATAGCCTTTACAATTTGGAAAAACCTGCATGTGTCTTTGGAAAGATTCTTAATCTGAACTGCAATTACAGCAAAATATGCCAGAAACAAGTTCAGCTTAAAATATGATTTTTAAGGGTTTGGAGTTTGGGTTTGAGATTCTTTCCTCCCAAAGACAGAAATACACGCTGAATAAAATCAAATGTGTTCCTCATTGTCCTTGGATGGTCTAAATTTAGAGCATAGTTCAAAGCAAATGGAGACATACAGAATGTGGCAAATTTGGGACATCATTCATGACACTTCTTCCCTCCATTGCATCCATGTTGAGGGCATGTGGACATTTGGCTGGCATGCCTTCAAGTAAAACTGTGAGCAGTCCAACATCTAATTCACTGAAGCCTGCATCTACATCTGAATCCTATAAGAGAATGAAAAATAGGAAGTGTGAATTTCTTATTCATTGCAACAGTGCTGGATATATTCTAGTGACCAGGGGCTGTTCATTAACCAAACAAATTCAAACTTCATAAATTTTTGAGAATCACAGCAGGTGAACAGTGATCAATGAAAACATCAAGCACAAGGAAATGTAATCAAGCTTTAAATCATGAGAGAGATGACAAGATTTACAGAGTTACAAAACAGAACATATTGTTTCAGAAGACATGGATTAAATCACTCAGCATAAGGGTGAATTATAATTTATGGGTGAACTATAATACTTAAAAAAAAATAAAACTATAAATTTTGTTTTCTAGTTTACTGTATTATATTGCATGTCTTCAGAAGACTTGGAAAATCACAAGTTCAATGGAATACTTGATTGTACTTTTACATTGTTCTGAATCATTAAAGTGTTAGTTCACCCAAAAATGTAAATTATCCCATAATTTATTCACCCTCAAGCTATCCTAAATGTATATGACTTTCTTCTTTCAGCCAAACACAATCGGAGTTATATTAAAAAATATCCCGGCTCTTCAAAACTTTATAATGGGAGTGAATGGTAACTTATGGTAAGCCCAAAAAAGCGCATCCATCCAACAAAAAAGTAATCCATACGGCTCCAGGGGGTTAATAAAGGCCTTCTGAAGTGATGCGTTTTTTTAAGAAACATATCCATATTTTTAATTATTGGGGAAGGGTTTTTATATTTATAACATTATAAACTATTATCACTGGCATCCGGTAACAGCCGTCCGCACATTCACAAGAGAGTCGAGTTCCGACATATGATGTAGGCATAGCATAAGCTCCGGTGATAAGTGACAAACGCGAAAGCGCAGCGGATAGAGAAAGCCAGTGAACATGTGGAAGGCAGTGACCAGAAGCCAGTGATTATATTTCATAAATATGGATATTTTTCTTACAAAAATGCATCGCTTTGCTTTAGAAGGCCTTTATTAACCCCCTGGAGCTGTATGGATAATTTTTTGATGGATGGATGAGCTTTTTTGGGCTTCAAAATCTAAGGTAACATTCACTCCCATTATAAAGCTTGGAAGAGACAGTGTTTGTGTTTGGCTGAAAAAAGAAAGTAATATACACCTAGGATGGCTTGAGGGTGAGAAATTTTGGGATAATTTTCATTTTTGGGTGAACTATCCCATTAAGAACACAGAATTGAATTTATAGTATATTTTATTGCATCCATATAAGGAATTTAAATCACCAAAGTCACAAATCAGAATTTTTTCACAAGAGACAAATACAGTATCGACTGTAAAAGTGCACCCAGAACTTTTTCATAACCTAATCTATAACATCATGTAATAAAGCAAATTGACAATTTAAAAAAAGGATAAACAGCGATAAAAGTACTTACGAAGCTCATCCTGAAAAATTCCTCTGGGTCATCCCCCAGGAGGATTGGAAGACCCTGAAGTAATGCAGTGTAAACATACGTTACATCAGATGACTACGAAAAAGTAGAGACAGGTAGACGTGAGGGTAACAATCACAGCCAAATCATGATTTAAAGATGACAATAATCACAAAGGAATACCTTGAGTCAACATGATGCATCATTTCATCAAGTGTTCTTCCCCGATTTCCTCCGAAAATTTTCAGTCAAACGTGCAGAATGCGTGTCCAACGCTGCATAGAACTCAGATCTCAGATTTTCCCCAGATAAGCGATTGAATTCTGCAAAGACCCAAGCAAAAATATGAGCAAAAATATTGGCTTTCTGTGAAAAGTGCTGGCCACTTCTCCAAGATGTCACTGTCATGCACAATAACGTGAAGAGTCATCGACATGCAAACTAAAATTACAAAACAATAATATTATATTGTTATATTAAAAAGGATATTATAAGCTGTAAAAGGGAAGGACTCATTTATTAGAGAAGTTTGAACAACTTGCAGTGAATGCAAACTGCACAACTCATAAGAGAGCAAATGCTCAACCATGCAGTCTGTGGTTTGCAGAGGAACATTATGTCAGTGTTGTCAGTGTTGACCCACGAACTTGGGCAAACCTGAACAACATCCAACTGAAACCACCATGTCTGGGCAGTACTTAATGCCATCAATGTAAACACTGGATGAAACGAGTGTAGTACTACAATTAGGACTCCGCAGCTGTAGATATTCCTGAACATTGTCAGGAAAGGCTGTGACAAGTGAACTACACACTCTGTCCTTTGTACTCCTGGCTTGAAAAAAGAAATGGCATCCATTTGATGCCTCTTGGCCAGCATTAGGGGACATTTTTGAAATTTTGTGCATCACGGATCACTTTCTTGAAGAACTTATGTTTCCCCTCAAATCAAATTGTCTATAGATTTCTCAACGGCCCATATATTCCTCAATTTTTGGTTCGAAATTGATTTTTGATAAATGTACTTTTAATACATAGAATGACATGGACACTCGGAATGGAGACATGGTATTGAAACAATTCGAGAATATATTCCATGGCTTATGCGATAGTGCTTAAGAAGTCGTGCCCTCTTTTCAGATGTATATAAGTGCAGAACTTACATTTCCACTGCATAGTAGGTCATCATCTGGTACTCTAACTATTATTATTATTATTAATTGTAATCACTCAAATGTAAAAGAAACAAAACCAGATGCATATGTTTTTCAAATCGTGGGCCACTTACAATGTTGGACAATGATTAAAATGGAAACCGATTATTTATGATAATAATACTCTACTTGAAGAGGTGGCGGCGATGGGGTCTGCTGAAGACTCGCTGATACCAGACGCGGCGTCAGCCGATTTTGCCGGGGCTTCAGCCCCGAATGTTTTGAGTGTAGCCCCAAATGTATTTTGAAAAGTTGACTGACAAATATGAAACCGGACAAAAGCCTATGTAAACCCCCGTAATCATAAGTTGCCTTATTTAATTGTGCTTTGGCTTTGCACATACTGCATACAGCCTGTAAAAATAGACATAGGTCTTAAAAATAATCTAGCCTATAGAATAAGTTCCTTTGCGGTCGGTAGCCTATGGGCGACTCCGTTTCTTCCTCTCTGTTGAATATGCAGCAGGTAGGGGAGGAGTTGACATCAACTAACGTTACTTAGTGGCGAGTTAACAGCAGTTCGCAGGAAAGACAGCAAAAATGAAGCAAATGAGGCTAGCCAGGAACACTAGTTTTCACACTGCACTTGTAACGAGAGCCAGCAGGTAGATAGCTGTGCAGTGTGTAAACCTCACTATCCTGACCTCAAAAGGTGTAAATAACTGAAGCTTCTTGTTAGCTCCTTGTTAGCACATCCGGCTCTCATGCCGGAGACCGCGGTTCGAGTCCTGTTCGTAGTGTACTTTTCTTATTTATCAGGTGTTGTTTTCGCTAAGGATAACCAATAAGCATTAACATAAAATGTATGTGTGACTTGTTTTGTGATATTAGTTTGTAGTAAGTATACACCTTTACTTGATTAAATGGTTTTGTAGAGTGTAGCAAAGATGAGCAACAGACTGAGGAGCAGCAGCAGCAGCTGTGCCAGAATCAGGCATGGAAACTGGTAACAATTAATAAGTCACTTTACTTTAGAGAAAGTTAAAAGTAAAACATTGTTTATTCCAATGATCCTAATGAAAGGATTTTGATAGATGAACATTGAGAATTATATACAGATCGATGCCATGGTGCGTCAATGAACTTAGACTAAAGTTATTCATGTATTGCTTTAACTTAGGATCTTATACATCATTTTGACTATTTATGTCAAAAAATATAAATTATTTATCCATCCATCCATCCATTCATCCATCTTCAACCGCTTATCCGAAGTCGGGTCGCGGGGGCAGCTGCTCCAGCAGGGGGCCCCAAACTTCCCTATCCCGAGCCACATTAACCAGCTCTGACTGGGGGACCCCGAGGCGCTCCCAGGCCAAAATTTTTTACTTCACTTAACTCACTATAATATAACTCTTTTGTGATGACTTTATGGTAATGAACATGAAAATTCAAGAATCATGACAGATCTTAGGGCAATCCCACTGATCTGCTCTTCCCAATACATTTTCTTCAATGGTACTGGTCTACAATTTGAAATATGTAGCACTTGATGGATTAGTTGTTTGAAGCTGATTTGCAATAAATGATGTGCTGTATCAATTATGAGCGCTTGCATCACAGATGATTCAGGGAGGAGAGAGGATGTTGAGGATAGAACTAGAGTGGAAGATTTAGGAACTGTAGAAACAGGCCCAGCCAGAGCAAAACTCAAAGAATACCCTCTCACCAGCTTTGGACTACAGGGAAGTGGTTGCTAGTGTGAAAATAAAATGGTCTGGGCTAAGCCCCGGATGTCCTTCAACGCTGGAAACGCCTCTGGCTGATACACTCGATTGTTTTTTTTGGTGCCTGCAGACTACCGTAAAAATCATAATAAGCAATCATATTATTTTTGCCGCAACCGGCTTGACTGGAGTTCACCACACATCGTTGCATTTTTAAATTAGAAATGTCGAGTACCAAATTAAAAAGAGTTACTTTAAAAGAACCAGGCTCAAGATGTTGTTGTCGTTACATCCATTTGTTCTTTGTCTGGATTGCGCTCTCTCTTGGGTGAATGCATCCATGTCAGTCTGCGCTGCCTCGTTTGACCAGTCTTCAGTTCAAACTACTCCAGTACTCCCATACTCGTGCCCATCAAAAACAAATACATTTCTAAATTATTTAATATGCAACCAGTCAGCTAATTTTACAGATATGAAGCGGGAAAAGACGAGTTTTAACAGAAATGCCTTCAAATAACGCGTAGTGAATAACGTTTTTGTGCAAGTCCTTAACAACATGAGCTAATAAGTCACACAAAACAGCATGAAAACAACAAAATACAAAAAACTCTTACAATTATTAAGATTATTAAACAAATAAAGCAGAGTTTAAAGAAAAGTTTAAAGTTTAAATCAAAATATATTACCTTGCATTTACCGAAGAAGTAGCCCTACGTCCAATCCTCAGTCCATTTGCTTCTGCGCTGTGTGTGGGAGGGGAAATTGCCGTCCAGTGCGCATGCCTAACAGCAAGTCTTGAACATTTTGAGTAGTTAGTTAGTTAGTTATGGGAGCTGTGTTCGAAAATGTCAGCAACAATTACAATTGTCAAAAACACAATATTTTGGTTAAATTCAAGTAAAAATACTAATATTTTTAAGTAAGGAATACTATTACATTTTACAGTGTACTGAAGGCTGAATTTCTTGGAGGACTTTTTTTACGCAATGCTGAATGCACTTGTTTTCAAGGCCATTGCAATAAATAACATAAAGACTTAAATAACAGAGTGTTTATTTAAATTTCAACGGTAAAACATAATAAAATGTACCAACTGTAGCTCCCTCCAATGACAGACATGATGAGGCACGAGGTCATAGTTAAAAGACCCCTTATGAGGAGCTAAATTATCCTTTATTTTTCTCCTCGTCTTTTTTCTTCTAGGTTTGTCTGCTTGCATGTTTATTACTAAGCGTAGCTGTCGTTCATTTATTTTCTGTCGTTTTATTTTGGCGCTTCGCTCAACAGGTGTTTTCTTAATTAGTTATACGGGCGGAACACTAGCGCCCGTAAATAATTGTAAAAACACACTTTTACACGTTGTATTGTGAAAATTGGTGAAAGCATGATGCTAATAGGCCTATACTTTAAATATATTTAAAGATAGTAATATTTTGGTTAGTATATTTGCAATATACAATTGAAAAAAATTATATATTTAAAATACAATAAAGTATCCTTTTTTCACAAGGGATGAACTACGGTTTATTCAAAGGGTCATACATATCTAAATGTTCTGTAAAATGAGACTAATGTGCAATTAGTCATCTGTATGTGTCTAAAGTGAGCTTTTAAGATTGAGGGTGGAAAAATTGCAGGCTGAAGTTAAAATATGCCGAAGAGTTTAAGGGGTTAACAAAAGTTACTAATAAGTAGACAGGGTTGGGAGGGTTAGTCCTACTTTTGAAATGTATTCCACTACAGATTACAGATTACATGGTGTAAAATGTAATTTGTAACATATTCCGTAAGATTACTCAAGGCCAGTAACATATTCTATATACGTTGGATTACTTCTTCAGCACTGGTAGATTTTTTCACTTGTTTTGACTATAAAAAGTCTACCAGTACAGTAAGATGATATACACATCTTAAAAATACATTCTCTAAAAAACTTAAATATCTTATGCAGTGTTGTTTCTAAAACAAGATACATAAAATTGATATTGTTTTAAGTTTTTTTTTTTTTTTTTATATTTTTTACAAGAAAACAATATAAAACTTATCAAGAATATAATTTTTGCCCTAATATCAAAGATCTTACTAGAAAAAAAGAAATTATGATCCAACGTGAATTCTCTTGATAAAAAATATGATCGTGCCTGTAACATGTATGTAAAATGGCTAGAAATAGCATTTTATCTTAGCGTAAAGCTGACAATTTACACAAGGTTTAGTTCTATTTCTTCTGCTCCAAACTTCAATCTTACTTCTCTGTCTGCTCGTATGAATGTAACACATCATATGAAAGTGTTTTACTGCTGTTCAAATGCACTTTGGATCGCATCATTTATATGTATAAATGTTTTCCATCTGAAAGAACTAAATATTAAATGAAACAAATGACAATAAAATGCAAAATAATAAAAATACTTTATTCTAAATACCAATGATTTAAATTGTAACTGTAGTGGAATACAGTTACTTATATTTTGTATTTTAAATATGTTATATGTATTCCGTTACTCCCCAACCCTGTAAGTAGCCTGTATGAAGTACTTATAGTACAGGAATAGATGGTATACTGTAGAAAGTAAATAAATAAATGGAGAAATGAAAGGGGCAAATAATAACAAAAAAATAATTAAGATTAATTTAAATGTGGTTTAAAGTAATTAATCATTCATCTGAACAATTAAATCATTTAAATGTGTAACTTATGCTAAGCACTGGTGATCAAATTTTCACATCACGATAATTGCTGAAGCTTTTATCATGTATACAGTATTATCATAGTATGAAATTACATTACAAAAATGAATTGAAAAATAAAAAACTTTATTGTTGTTCTCTTAATAACAAATTTAATTTTCCAATAGAAAACTGGCCTTCTAAATTAACAAATAACAAAGAACTTTGAAAGAACACTTAATTAAAAATCTAACATCAACACCATAGATACGTAGCCAAATATTAAATTGATGTCTTAATATTCAAAATGCTATGGGGCCACTGATCATTGGAGATCATTACAGACCTACAACTTGTTTTCTTGAGTTTAATGTTAAAATAATGCTAGGCCAATTTTATCCAGCTCGCTGCTATAGCTACATCAATAGTATGCATGTTTTTTCTGGATAGCAAGCCAGTTGCTAATATACAGTATAGGTGCTAGCTTCAAATTTAATAGCCTAACAGCAAGTTCACTCCTACTGTATGGCAATGTACAATTTAATTGTGTTCCAACTTCAACTTAACATTTAATCACCATAGTGCCACATTGCCATTATTAATAACAGGACTTAGTATTGGGTGATACAAAATATTTAAAGCTACACTATGTAACAAAATGTTATTAACG
This sequence comes from Xyrauchen texanus, assembly GCF_025860055.1. Lineage (NCBI taxonomy): Eukaryota > Metazoa > Chordata > Actinopteri > Cypriniformes > Catostomidae > Xyrauchen > Xyrauchen texanus. The sequence goes on along the minus strand of NC_068280.1, from coordinate 34,962,743 downwards.
AGAATGTGCAACAAAAATCCATCTTACAATCCATTCATTTCAATATTTCCAATATGTCAAAACAACAGCATAAGATATGGCACTTTCCTGCTCAGATTACATGTTTTTGGAAATCCGTCTTTTCCTTTCTTTAACTATTTATTTGTCCATTTGCTCTGATAATATGTCCTGTATCCATGTGTACACCGATGCCTCGAACCACATTCATCTGCGCAGAGGAGGAGAGCCGAAGCTCAACCAAAACAACGTTCTTCCGCAAGACGCATGCAGTTTTATTTTTTAACCGCTAGAGGGCCAAAGGTTACATAGTGTAGCTTTAAATGTTACGACAAGACACAAATGTTACTGTGTAAATAGTGGAGTTTTAGCGAACTGAGTTGCCTTTGTGAGTTTTGCGAGCGAACACAAACGCGTTTGAAGCATGTGCACTACAGCTGCTTTGTGAGACTCTTTTAGTTCAGTCAATGGCCAGTGCATTCACAGATGACGTGCACAGCCAATGTCCATGTGCGCGAGTCAAGACAATCTAGGCGGCTCGACCGCACAGCTGGAGAAGGGTATAGCTGCAGGCATTGCTCCAAAAAGGGGCGTGAGCTACAAATCGCCAATAAAGATATTCGTAAGGAGCCCCTAAACTAACCCTTTCCCTAACCTTAACCATGAGTGGAACTGAAGCCCCCTGTTGGAGTAACCCCTAGTTATTTTGGAGATTCTGCCCCCATTTGGAGGTTACCGGCCCGCACCTATACCTACTTGTGCAGCAGTGCTGATGACGCAATTTGCATCACGCATACTGAACGCAGAGCTATCCGCAATGTGCAAACCCGATGTATACTTTGGCCTTTAGAGTGTTGTCTCTCAGTTTTCAGAACTAGTTTGGAAAAGCGAGCAGAGCTATCACAACTTACCTTTATCTTGCTGAATTGCACGAGATGACTGTCCCGCAGATGAGCGAACATGATGGAGGTGTTCCTGTGATTCACAGCCACTTTTCTGCCACATGTTTTACACAAAGGGAAATCATCTCCAACCATCCCTCCCTCTGCATTTTTATGGAACCCAAAATACTTTCACACTTCTGATTTATCCCTTTTAGAAGGTGGATAAAGGGTCGGCTGCATGCTTTCCTCTGTCATGCTTCTTGTCCACACTGGTTTTGTTTACATCAGAGTGTGCATGTGTAATTTATGCCGCATACACGCAGACAGTGTTGTGAATCTTGATTCGTTGATGGTAAAAAACTACTGTATGATCTAAAAAAATATAAATAATTTGGCTAAAACGTATCTAAAATTATTTATAATTTTTTAGGTAATTTGAAGTGCCAAACATAACAATATTGTGCATGTTAATTACCGTGCTATACTGTATTACCGAATACCGTCATATGCTTTTTGATGACCACATTATATATTTTTACATATCCATATAAATGTTAACCCATATTCATGGTCTGGCCCTCATTTCGGTTACAAATCACAAATAAAATAATTTATTCAACACATGATACAATCAATTACAGCATTGCAAATGTGTAACATATACATTGAATTAAATCAAATATCCTGTTTAGGTTATGAGATCAGGACCTTGGCTTCTATCTTATATGAAGAAAAGATACATGCATGTGTATTATATATGCATGCACATGCTGTTTACTATAATTGTTCTATAGTGTGAAAGAATGTAAGTGCATGTACACAAAAGGTTGTGAGATTGAAACGGTGGAGTTTCTGCCCTTGGCAAGGCTGCTGGATGAGGAAATTGAGGTAAAGAAATTAAGAGGAGTACAGCCGATGGAGGGATGAAGAGTGTTGTGAAGGACTGAGCTGATGGATAGGAGGGAGAGTAAAATCTCTTGACTGAATTCCCTTCATTTCTGACCTGCAGATCTCTGATTTGACATCTTCCTGTTTTGGGGTGATCACTTCCTGTTGAGACCTGCCTCTGCTCTGTAAATCTCTGGATTCATAATGTGTCACTGGGGCTTTGAGGGCAACTGGTTTGGTCTGAGGAGGAGTTGGCCTAATGAAGTAAACAGTAGCGTGTTGAGATGGTCGAAGGTGTGGCAGTCTCTTGTGAGGAGGTCGAGACCTCTGTCGCTCTTTTTGAGAATGGGATTTAGAAGCTTTTATTCTCCTTGACTGCCCAGCAACCTTCCTTCGATGCCTATTTCCTTTTGATTGCTTCTTTTGGATAGTAGAAGACAGATTTTTAATGTCGGATGCTTGGTTTTGGGCATTAGAATTGTATGTAATGCTGGTTTTACGATCCATAACCAAAAGCCTTTGACTTTTAAAAGCAGACTTCTGTTGTAGGATTGTAGAACAGTTATTCAGATTTATAGTAGCGGCAAGCGCGCTGTCATCTGGAGGACTCATACTGGTCATCAGTGATGCGCTATGCTCAATCAGGGAGGATGGCGGAAGAGCTGGTGGGACTACCTTTTGTTTTTTTCTCTTTTTGTCTTTTTGTTTCTCTTCATTCAGGAGGTCAGGGGGCAGCAGATCCCCTAACAAACCTTTAGCAGCAGCTCGTGCCAAAACATCCTGCACTGTTTCAACCTCTGCTGGATCCTGCACACACACACACACACATACTGTAGAATCTCCTATTATTTCATATATACAGTGGTGTCCAAAAGACTGAGATCTTCAAATCCATTTGAAATTTCTCACTTGAAATTACACTATCAGCAAAACAATTTTAGTGAAACATTTAGAATTTTTTTATTTTTGCAAAACCAATGTTATTGCAGAATGATTTGAGAATGTTTAAAGAACAAGAGCATCTTCAAAGGAACAATGGATGGAAAAGTCCTTCAATTAAAGAAAATCTGACCTTTATCTACATTTGATTAGGAAGATCAAGCGCAGAATCTTAAATTTCTTCTTTACCTTTACCTTACGAGAGCCATTGCATTAGATAACACAAAATCTAATCAAGTGGCATTTATAAAAGAAATTTAGCACAAGCACACTTTTTACAGTAATCAAAACATTTCACACAATTTTTTTTAGGTTTTAAATGATTACAAAACAATAATTAACATTTTTATTAACAATCTGTGTGATTGTCAAACCTAGTGGAAAATCCCTGAACTACCTTGCAAGGGCAAATGCAGTAACTACACATTTTATCCAAATTTAATTATGAACGAAATCGGGGCTCGTAGACAATGATCTGTCCCGTGACAGACGGGTTTGGCTCAAATATGCTCAGATTCAAAGAATACAGAAAATGAAAATTACATTAACTACAAAATCCACATAAAAAATAAATAAAAAAAACCCCAACAATTTTGAAGACATTACACCCCACAAAAGGAGCTACAGGCCTTTTTCCTCTTGCTGTGTTTGTGCTCTTGTATGGAAGCTAATGTGATCAGACAGAAGTGTTAATTATTTAGTGAGAATCGGAGCTCTCCTCTCTCTCTCTCTCTCTCTCTCTCTCTCTCTCTCTCTCTCTCTCTCTCTCTCTCTCTGTGTGTATGTGTGTGTGTGTGTGTGTGTGTGTGCGTGTGTACGTATGTGTCTGTTAGTCCTCTCATCCTCCTGATCTCAACTCACACATATCTCTCCCCATCAAAATTTTTTTTTGTAATTATTTTTCTTTCTCACCTCTCTTTTCATCACACAGAGGAAGCATCCATTTGTGAAGTCAGATGCCTCTATTTTGAAAAACCTTTCTTCCTCATCGCCCCATTCTGCACTGACCAGCCTGAGAGGAAAGAGTAAAGGGATAGTTCACCCAAAAACTTTTTCTCATTATTTACTCATCCTCATGCCATCTCAGATGTGTATGACTTTCTTTCTTCTGCTGAACACAAATTAAGATTTTTAAAAGAATATCTCAGCTCTGACCAACATTTTGAAACTCCAAAAATCACATAAAGGCAGCATAAAAGTAATACTGAGGACTCTAGTGTTTAATCCTCAGAAGTGATATGATAGGTGTGGGAGAGAAACAGACCATTTCACTTCCACATTCTTCTTCTTTTGTTTGTTTTTGGCTATTTGCATTATTCATGCATATCGCCACCTACTGGGCAGGGAGGTGAACTTATAGTAAAAAAAGGATTTAAATATTTATCTTTTTCTCACCCATACCTATCATATTGCTTCTGAACATATAGATTTAACCACTTTTATGCTGACTTTATGTGTTTTTTGGAGCTTCACAACACATTCACTTACTACAGAGCTGAAATATTTTTCTAAAAATCTTTGTTTGAGTTCAACAGAGGAAAGAAAGTAATTTAATGCACTAAAACAAAGACCTTGGAAAAGCACTTTTCTGCTTTTGTCTTTTTGTCTCTTGGATTACCGTCTCTTGGATTACAGTCACTTTTTACAGTAGATAGTGTTTATAACAAATGTAGAATGGGTCACTTTTTTCACATTAAGTGTTTATGTATGACTCACTAACCATCTTAGGCTGGTTTTAGCTGTTTTTTCTCAACAGGGTTCAGTACACTAAAAACACAAAATGTATCCATTTTCTCTCAATTAATACATTCGTTATTGTCATCCTCCACCAAATTTCGATTTCCACTTACTTTTCGGTGGATTAACTGCTGTTTCCAAGGATACCGCAACTTTAAATCCTTATAGTTAGTGGTGTGTGACAGGAAGGACTTAATGCAATGGACAGTGTGTGTGTGTGTGTGTGTGTGTGTGTGTGTATGACTGTTGTGTGTACCTGAAGTGTAATGCTTTTGACTTGTTATCTGCATTCTCAAGTGTTCTCTTCACCAGACTTTCGTTCTCCTCTGGATATACGGAGCATGTGCAGTACACCACTGCTTTCACCTTAGGAACTGCAGTTCAGCAAGTCATAACTCAGCAGACATGCAGTCAATATATAATTTATAAATATGTGCAGTGGGCCTATCTCACTAATTGGAGATAGAAATAATCCAGTTTATGGACACGTGGATAGAAAATAGACTCAGTTAAAAGGACAAATTAAATCTCTCTGCATTAGAGTGCTCTTGTTCTCACTTAGTTTGAGTTTAAATAAATATGTATGTAATTATTCAGTGTCATAGAATCAAGTTAATGAAAGATTGTGTAAGTGTATGACTCACAGGTTAGTGCATGGTTGAGGTCTTGTTCCTGTTTAGCAACCAGTGCCTCCAGTTTATTATCAGAGATGGTACCTTTTGACAAACCATGCAGTAGCTCTTTGTCTGATAAACAGAGAAATACGTGTATAAGCAATATGTTATCTCTGAGATATATTCAGGGTTTCCACACTTTTTAGACCAAGGAATTTTCATCATTTTCAATTACTTTTCCATTCATTTTTTATTTTTTTTAATCATTTCATAGTGATTGTACTCACAAAGAGCAATACCTAGTCAATTAAAGAAAGTTGAGTGGAGTATAGCTAGAAAATGTCCATGACTCTTCCATACCTATATGTTTTCACATTCACTGGTATTTTCAGATATCACATAAAAATAATAATTGTAATTTTATCTTATATTTGTTTAATAGACACACTGAAAGTTTAAAGTCAATGGGTCTTATTTACCAAACATGAGCAAAAAAGAATTCTGTTTGTAAAATCATTCTAATATTGAATTGTATGCAACAGTTTATGGAAGAATAGTTTCGGGGTACCTTAGGGTTCAGTGTTTGTGCTCTTCTTCTTCTCCATTTGCACAACATTACTGGGATCTGTCATTAAGGCACATGGCAAGAGTCCAAGAACTGCACTGGTTCCCAATGGTTGCTTGCATCAAGTTCAAGGCATTAATTCTTGCTTACAGAACAACCACTGTTTCCGCACCCCCTATCTATACTCGCTACTTCAACTCTTATGTGCCCTCCAGATCAGCGGGTGTGTGGTGCCACCTCTCTACTTGTGCTTCTCTGAGAAATTAGCAATTTTGTATTACAGCGCTTTTCTTAGTGCTGACACTTTAGGAGGAATCGCTTCTTTTGTATTCCTTATTTGTAAGTTGTTTTGGATAAAAGCATTAGCTAAATGAATAAATGTATATATAAACGTAACGAATGACTAACACCTACATTTGTGCTGCTTGCATTTTATCAATAAGGCCCATTATCTTTCAAATGTAAATTAATGCATTGATTTCAAAATGCTGGCTGTGTTTTGACCTTAATTCTGCTGTACCTCCACTCTCATTGAGGATGAACTCAACAGGGTTGCAGAGTGATGACGCAGAACATTGTGGAAGCACTAAAATCACCCGCACCTTCTGAATACGCAAATCCAATTCATGAAGCTCAGTAAAGTCATCAGACAACAGCTTCACATCTATGAAGAGTGAGAGGTGTTAAAAGTTAACCCCACAGCAGTGATGTAACTATCTTTTGACATTTCAATACTTGCTAAACACCACAAACTAAAAAGTACCAAAAGGTACCATGGTATTATTGTGTGTGTGTGTGTGTGTGTGTGTGTGTGTGTGTGTGTGTGTGTGTGTTTATATATGTACCAAGGTAAAACCATGTAAATGAATATGATCTTTTAGTACCATGACCTTACCACCAGATACCACTGCCGTACCATTTCATAGTTTCAGCAAAACTATGTTCCATGAAATTTGTCTTTTGCTATACATTCCTTCATTAGTATTCATTATTTAAAATCCTAAAACTGTTCTTATTTTAAATGTCACAGAAAGTAACTCATGAGCAGTCCCAGATGGAATGTTCAGATTTTTTTCTTCATATTTTCTGCCTGATTTTGATGGAAAATCTATGGAATTTTGCTTAATGGATTTAAACATGGTAAAACATGTTAAACGCAGCTGATATTACTATGCTCTTATTGGATGCTGATACCATAATCTAATCAACCAAAATATGTAATAAATTAACACAAGGGGATTATGTTCAATTTGTAAACTTTGTGAAAGCTTTCTGTGGAATTCTGACAGATTCCACAAGGTCCTGTACAAGGCGAAAGAATAACACTCACTTTTGCAGCCAATAGAGGAGAGTGTAGTTTGTAGTTCCTCCTTGAAGTTGGGGGCATTAAGGACCCCACATACATGTACACAGCCTGAACAGGCAGCAGTCTGGACAGCCACATGAGCCACAGTCAGAGCAGAGAAGGACCCCACCATCAGAACATCACAGTTCTCTACTAACAGTGGGCGCACCGCTCCCGCAACCAGACTACGGGATTTATCCTGAATTCACACACATACAACACAGACACCCATTGAACCCTGAATATGCATTTGCAGTCATAATAACAGTTGCATCTGTATCTTTATTACCTGTATTATTACCTGTATTATGAGTGTGTGTTCTGTCAGTAGTTTGGTTTTCTCCAGTCGTTTTAGAACCCTTCTGGGAAACAGCAGTACATTAGAACAGTGTGCGTCTTTACAGAACACTTGTCCAGCCAGGTGTGTATTTGAGTCCACTTGAGCGAAGCCTGCAGTCCTCAGAATCTCACGCACATTTTCAATGCTGTATGAATTAGTATACAAACAAAAGAACATAACAAATGACAGGTCTGGTGTACATAATGAATAAGAGAAAAATTTCTGTATACATACATATAACATACTACCTTGCATTGAGTGTGTTGACCCATGCATAGAGCGGTACTGTTTGTGTTCTGTGTTGTTTTATTCTCACAAGCTGTGGCAGGAAGCTATCAATGGTCAGAAAGTTCTTCTTTATTCTAAAGTGAGCCAGTGATGCTTCCAGTTTTGTCCTGAACCTAAAACATACACAAATATACATGTAAAAGGCCAGTTTCTTCAAAATGTTGAGCAGCATCCCCAATGGGCATCTCACACAAGAGATTTAGTGGAGTTCCATTGTTATGTTTCATTTCATTATCAACTAAAAGGAGTACTACAAATAGACACAAATAAAGTCAATTGGTGACATACAGTACTATAATCATAATAACTACTTTGGATAGCTTAGTCCAGATAATTTGGTCTTGGAAGAATTTTATAAGAAATGTTTCAGAATGTTTTTTGATTGCAGAATTGGTAGCTTGGTAAATCTGAGTACAGTTTGAGACATTGTTAAGATCTATTCTGAAACTTGAGAGGAGACATGTGAGAGTAATGGGGTTTACTTAGGAAAACGTCTCCACTTAACCATCAATTTAAACTCATTGCTGTCTAGAAGAAAACATGTAGATACTAAAGTGATCTGTAATTTTTCTTTCCTATGGGGCAACAGAACATCATTTACTATGACGTATAAAATGATGTATAATTGTCCTTATTCAAAGAGCAAACCTGCTCATACTGACCTATAAAGAATGTCTTCCACATGTCTTACTTCCTTCATAAGTCCCTCCCCTGCTCTTTTTATTGAATCTCTGGGCTGGAACTTCCTGTCCAGGAGGTCATAGAGTATGACTACCACAAGAGCCATGAGGCCATCTGGCTGAGCATACATACAAACACAAACGTTAAGCACATCAAAGTCAATCATGATATCAAGATAAAGGAGTAAATATCAATCATAGAAGACCCACCATTTTCTGAGAGGGGTAAAAGCAGCTGTCAATCAAGATTTCTTCCAGTAGATCTTGATCTGTTATTGAAGGAGGAGGGAGATACTGTTTTATAAGAGTGCGGGAGTTGGAAATTCAGTTTTACAAGCAAAGTAATTATATGTATAACGGCTGGAAGCTCAGACAAGACCCTCCAAGACCAGACTAGTGAGATATCGGTCCTACTAAGACCCAGACAAAGACTAGACACCTCAAAGCCTAGATCAAGACCAAGACCTACATTAGATCCACAATAAGACCTGTCAGTCCAAGAACAAGTCCGTGAGTTAAAATACAGAAAGCAATGAATTTATTGCGGCATTCATTCCAGATACATTGCACAGTGACAAGGTAGCTTTCAGAGAAAAGCAAATTCTTTGCAATGGTGAAAATACTGTGCAGCCTGTTTAAGGTAATCATCACCTTTAGTATGTTGGAAATAAACTGCGCCATGAGCCACGCTGAGACCCAGATCCAGAACAAGACACCAAGTAATAACATCCTGACCAAGGATACATTTATGTGGTCTGGCAGGGTTTTACGACCAAGACCACCAGAGTTTCAACTTTTGCACAAATACAATAACAAACAGTAATAAGAGTAGTACAGCAGACAACACGAAGCAGCAAACACCATAGATCTGCAAAATGAGGAGCCAAAAAATCCAGGCATACTGTGTTTTCCAGAGAGCCTAAAAGAACCAAAAGAATGGGTGAAAGTAAGAGAACTGAATTTTAAAATAGTTGGAGTCCAACTTGGACTGGCTTACTGAATATTAACAAACAAATATGAACTGAATTGAAAAAGGATATCCCTTATGGGGAAAAAAAAAAACCTTCTTAAACCAGCATAAACTGTTATGCTGATTTTAGTGGTTAAAGCTCATCTAGCTGGTCACCCAGCCTGTCCTAATTGTGGTTTAGCTGGTAGGCTACACTAATTATGCTGGGAGACTAGCTGAGACCAGCAAACCACTTTCGTTTTTTTTTAGCACGGTAGACCTTTAAATAATTAAATAAAAATAATCTGCTTTAAAGGAATATTCCTGGTTCTTGTCCCTCCTTTTCTTTAACAATCTAGAGGTCGTTTAGGGTTTGGTGGTTCTTATAGTCGTTTAGGGTTTGGTGGTTTACAGCATTACGTTGTCATGGCAACAAAGTTGTAAAAATGGATATAACGTTAAACAGAAACTGTTAGTAAGTGATTTTATCACTCTAAAATCATGTTAATATGAAATTCATTTTTTCAGTATGTCTTGTGGCTATACTTCAAAGCAGTGAGTATTTTAACATTTACAGATTGCCTCAATTCACTTCCAGTGTGCCTCAAGTCGAAATTGATTTTCTGGTAATCAACATAATGCCACAAACTCTGTCGATTGAGCTCAACTTGTGTTGTACCCAGAATATTCCTTTAATTCTCTAGTAGGGGTTTTGGTTAGGCAATATACTGATCTTATACTGATGTAGTTTTGTCTCATTTATTAAATTGTTTACTATTTTATACATAATCTATGTCTGGTCCTATATGAACCATATTAAAAACTCATGCTATAAAGTTAAAAGATTTTATTTTCTGATGTTATCCATATGGACTGTGAGTATGAGCTCTCAAGGCGAACTGACCTTACCCACAAAGTTCAGTGCAGCCATTAAGTGATACAGCAGTCTGTAAAAATGATGTTTGAACTGACATGCCTGCACTACACTAAAAGCAAATGGATGTTCTTAAATTAAATAAATAAATGGAAAAAGCTTCCTCTAAGCAAAAAGTTTGAAAAAGTAAATGAAATGCAGAGGAAGAGGAAGAGGTAGAGCGATGTAGTAAAATGTGAAGAGAGTGGAGGAATGAGTAAGAGAGGTATGTGGGGAATATAAGGTGCAGGAAGAAAGCCACTGAACCAAACACCAAAAAAAAAAGCAATACAGTGGACAGTGGAAGCAATACAGCAATTTTTTTTTTTTTTTAGATTAAAGGACTCAAAATGATTGTTTTGTGGCTATTAGTCTAATCTACATTCTAATGCAATCCAACAAGTTGACACAATTATATTAATAACCCATAATTATATTGATAAACCAAAAATATTGATATTGCACTCATAGGCGGAAATCGCGGGGGGGGGGGGTGGTGTGGGTGGGGGATCAGGACCCCCCCATCTGAGGGTTGTCCCCCCCTAAAATATCATTAAAATGTGTGTATTGTAAATAATATAATGATATATTCTTAAAATAATCGTTTAAGAAATAAAATAATACAAATGCAAACGGGGCAACAACAAAAAACCCCTTGGTGTCCCCTTCAAAAATTTCTCTTGAGAATTGTTATGTTTATTGTCCCCCCCAACATTTTGATGCAATTTTCGCCCCTGATTGCACTCATAGACCCATGCAAATTTTTGTTCAATAAAATGCTCTCTAAAATTGGAAGATCCCCTCCTCCTAACACCACCTTTTTCTGACCAGTAATAGCAAGTAGCAAATCATGGTTCATGGCTGTGATGTGAACTTAAGGCAATTAGCTATTTAAAAGAAAGGGTAGAGCCAAACTTTCTTTGCAAATCTGTTGCAGACCCCACCACCCAGGAGGCCAAGTCAAAAGATGAGAAATGTGTTAAAACATGAGAAAATAAGGAGACAGGAGAAAAGGTGACTATTTGTCTCAACTCCTCAGTCGTTTTCAGGAGGCATGTGCAGAAATGCTGCTTTACCTGTAATCTCCCAAAATCCCTCACCAGACGTAAGAACTTCAGAATAAAAGTCCCTTAGTTTAAGAATATGAGACCTAGTGCACTTTGCAAACTTTTTAACTTATTCTGTATATATAAATTCCTAAACATTATGAACATTACTTTCTAACAGGAAATACAATCCAGAATATCACAAATAAAAATCAAACAAATGTGCACATCTTCCCTGACAAAATAAAACAAGCTCCAGCTATTAACACTTATTTAGGCTCCAAAACTACTTTTCCCCCCAAAAGTAAATACATCATTCAAATATATGGGTATTGTATAATGGTAATGTGTGTAGATATATGGAGTGTAGTGTGTAGGATGGAAAGGTTGGGGAATGTAATAAGGTGTGCGCCATAAAGGTATGTGAGGTAGTGTATGGGCTGCTACAGAGTTGAGAGTGCTGTGTGGTTGCAATGAAGGCTGACCAAGTGTTTCATAAGTGAACATGAGTTTTGGTCTTCTATCTCTAGTAGATCGTCTCACTCAGCTTGGTCATTTACTTCTTGGCTTTCAGCAGCCAGATCTATAATTTCCACAGGCTCAATATGTCCAACTTCTTCATCTGTAGCAGGTGGGATCAAATCAGGTAACACTGATTTTAGTGTTTTTCTCTTGTTTATCTTTGTTTCTGTTTGGTTTGTCTTTATTTTACAGGTTCCCCTGGTGTCTGTGGTGTTTCCACAGATAGGTTATTTACCAGCAACTGTAGATTTGGATGAAGGGTTCTTGTTCTTTTCTCATTTCCATTAACTGGACTAAAAACATACACTGGGTCAGCCACCTGCTCTTTAACAACATACATAGTTGTTTCCCAGTAGGACTTGAGTTTTCCTGGACCTCAACGTTCGCTGACAAGGACTTTATCTCAAAGCTTCAAAACTACCCCTTCTACTTTGAGTTCTTAGTGAACTTTGCCTTGTGCACTGGATTGCCAGCTGTTTTTGTTTGCTATTCTGTAAGCTTCTGTCATTCGTTTGGACCACTGTTCAGCAAATCCTTTGTGGGTCACTTGATCATTCTATTCAACAAGTCTGAATATCAGGTCAACAGGTAGGTGAGGATGGCATCCATACAACAAACAGAAAGGGGAATACCCAGTGGACCTATGGCATATACAATTGTAGACATGTACAATTAGTGGGAGATGATCCTTCCGTCTTTCTTTCTCCTTGTCAGCAAGTGCTCTTAATGTCTCCAAAAGCGTTCAATTGAACCTTTTAGCAGGGTTGCATTAAGGGTGATAGGGAGATGTCCTTGAATGGCGTACTCCAGATTGTTGTTGAATAGTGCGGATGAGCTCATTTTCAAAGTCCCTGCCCAGGTCATGGTGTAATTTGCCAGGGTATCCAAAGCGAGGGATGTAGTCATTGAAGAGATGCTCTACGACAGTTCATCCAGACTTGTTTTTCGTTGGGTAAGCTTGAGCGAATATGGTGAAGTGATCCATGACTACTAGTATATATTCAAACCCCCCACGACTCGGCTCTAAGTTCAAGAGGCGAGTTTGATGTAATACTCCCCATAGGCGCATAAACATTGTTGACTGGCTTTTTTGTTTGATGCATGGGCATTTCCATGTTATGTACACCTCTACTTCTATCTTCATAAAAGGCCAGTAAAATCTTTCCCTTACCAGATGTAATACTCGTTCATTTCCAACATGTCCCATTCTGTCATTTAGGTATTCCATAGTAAGTTGTTTATACTTGGCAGCGAGAACAAACTGATGTCTGTCTGTAGTTTGTCTATACAAATGTCTATTTTCCAGATGTAATCTGTTCAATTCATACAAGAGTTTTCTGGTAGCACCAGTCACTTCTTTTCTTGTCCCATTGTCTAGTACCATGTTAACTTATTTTAGCTTTACCACTTTGGATATAACGTCTCGGGTTACATGTGTAACCCTCGTTCCCTGAAAAAAGCAGAACCAGATGCTGCGCTGCTAAGTGCTATGGGGAACAATCCTAGTTGTGACCGAGCTGAAATAATGTAACACATCAATGAACATTGACCGGAATTTATTGCCTCGGCTGATGTAATCATTAGATGCACCTGCGGCCAGGCTATAAATGGATACGTCACCAGGTGTCGTCAGATACTTCTTTTTGAAGAACAGTCCTGGGACGTCCCAGTGCTGCAAATAAGCGCAGCATCTCGTTCCGCTTTTTTCAGGGAACAAGGGTTACACATGTAACCCGAGACGTTCCCTTTACAAAATGCTTCACTATGATGCTGCGCTGCTAAGCGCTATGGGGAACGCAATACCCACGCCGCCGCACTGGGGGCTGTCCGGACCCCTACGGTTGTGCAGTGTACTCACAAAAAGCAGCCTGCGACAACAAGACGCACCTAGAGTGGGACCCAAGGCAGAAAACCAGGGTCTGAACCACATAGAAAGGGAACGAAGCCTGAGGCGCGTAACCCTTATTAGCCTAGGGGTTTTGGCTTCTAAATGAATTATAGAAGTGCGTCATAAGATCGATGGTGACCAGCCAAACGAGTTGTAGGGCTTGAGACACGACTGTCTTGACAGGCATCATCTTGGACTTGAACACCCATGGGCAGTTCAAGCTTTAAGATCTATGCCAAATGCCACCCCCTCACCCTCCATGGGAAACAGGAAGTATTTAGTGTAATAACCTAACTCTCTCTTTGGAAGGGGAACACATACCATGGCTCCTTTAACCAGGAGATTGAGCTTTTTTTTTACATAAAAAAGAAATCCGGTTTACCGTAGTGAGAACACGCCGTTGAAACATGGAAAAGCGCCGAGTGAATTAAATTCTGATGCCCTTATATGACCCACAGAAAAGAATATATCTGGCAGAAGTTTCCACGCCTCTAGGATCTCTGAGATGGTATTATATTTTAACACTTCCTGTTGAGGGGTTGTCGAGTGTTTCACGTCCTGTATAAAATGCAGGAACAGCGAAAACACCCAATTTTGACGGAAGCCCCTGCAACCCGAAACACCCAAGAGGTGGTGGGGATGGAGGGGCTTTGAGGGGGTACCGGGAGGGGTGAAGTGAAGCACGTGCCCCGTCCCGAGGGGAGCTACCCCTAATCTAGGCACAAGACCGTCAGGGTTTTCTCTTACTAGAAATTATAGTCCTGACGTCTTGCTTCGGGGCTGGCGAGGGCGGCGAGACTGTCCCAAATCCCTGGGAGGAGGAGCACGACTCGCCACGCTTTGCTTTTGAGCCTCCCATCAGACAGGACCGAGGCGGGTCTGAGGCTTGCTCGTCAAGTGCAGAACCCACACTCAGGTCGTCCAGGAGGTCAGCCTGGTACGCCTGTAAAACAGCATAGTGTGCAGAGCAGCACCAGCCTGACCTGCTGCTTGATAAGCCCTTCCCACTAAAGTGGAGGTTGTCCTACAAGGCTTTGAGGGGAGAGAGGGCCTCTAAAGTGACGATGCCGAGCCCGGCGAGAGATAGCCTGCAAGCGTCTCTCCGACCAGCGGCATCACTGAATACCCCCGTGCCTCAGCACCCACGATAGTCGAAAATAATGACGTCGAGGGTATGTGAACACGGGAAGAAAATATATATCAATTTTATTTTAATTTTTTTGGGTTCCTCCATGAGCAAAAAAGCTCTTCATGGAGGTTATCAAAGAAGGGAAGGGACTCATGAGGCGTTCCCTTTCTTAGACTGGAAGATAAAAACCAAACCCCCTGGTTTGGGGGTCTCTTTGTCACGTGGCCAGTCCAATCTGGCAACCGCACGAGTAACAACATCGAGCAATTCCGCCGTAGATTTTTTATCATGGATGGAAAGCTCGGAGGCGGGAAGAGAATCGCGATCCTCCTCATGATCCGTAGAAGCATCGGAACGCGCTTTGAGATCATGTGAAGGACCAGCTGGGTTTGGGGAGAGAGCGAGAGAAAGGGATCAACCCGTCTCTTGCTCCTCAGCCAAATCCATGCAAGAGTCCCACGAACGATCCTTTTTTTTTCGTGAGTGCTGACTCCCGGAAGCAAGCGAGGCGAGCGCAAAGCAGTTTGCCTGTTAAAGCAAATCGCAGTGCTCGCACCCGCCCTGCTGCAACGCGAGAGCAGCGTGCTCTTACCCCCAAACAAACAGAGCAAAAACTGATGCATCGTTTGCGGCTTTCAGTCATTCTCTCGTTTTTTTCTTTTCTTTTTTTAGAAATATATATATATATATATATAAAATATTTTCTAAACAGAAGAGAAAAGAGAAAAAAATTCACTGAATTTTTTTCACTGAAACACCAATTCTAACTCCTAACAGAGGAAAGAAAGTTTTGAAAGGGTTTGTAAAACACACAGAAACAGAATCGCTCTGAAAAAAGAGTTTCTGACAACACCTGGTGACGTATCCATTTATAGCCTGGCCGCAGGTGCATCTAATGATTACATCAGCTGAGGCTATAAATTCCGGTCAATGTTCATTGACGTGTTACACACATTATTTCAGCTCGGTCACAACTAGGATTGTTCCCCATAGTGCTTAGCAGCGCAGCATCATAGTGAAGCTTTTTGTAAAGGGAACTGGATATTCTCTCTGAGATTTGATTAATTCTTTTTGACTTATTTTTGGCAGCAGTGAGCAGTCAGGTTTTTGATCTACATCTTGAGAAGACATTCTCAGGGCAGCAATCCAAGCCACAACCTTCTTCTGGGCAGCAAGACTTCCTTCCCAGGTTGCTTGCACCACCTCTTGAGTCAGTTTTTCAGTGCACTCTGTCATGTATTCCTGAATGTTAAGTGGAATGCGAGAAAGTGTGTCTGCATCAATGTTTGCTTTGCCTTGTCGATACTTGATATCGAACCATAAGTCAGTCATCCAGCAATCGCCAACAGCATTCAATTTTGCAGTGCTCATGACATAAATCAGAGGATTATTGTCAGTGTAAATGGTGAAGTGTGGAGCGTAGAACAGGTAGTCCCTAAATGTCTCGCACACTGCCCACTTTACAGCAAGGAACTTAAGCTTTCCGTTGTGTAGCCTGTAGTTTCTTTCAGCTGGGGTAAGAGTTCTCTAACCATACCCAATGACCCTTAAATTCCCTTCCTGATGCTGACAGAGGATGGCCCCGAGGCCCCTTTCTGACGCATCAGTGTGAAGCGTGAATGGCAGATTGAGGCCAGTACTGGTAGGTTAATAAGTACATCAATGTCAAGTGTGCTCTGGTGTACATTTGTCCATTCAACAGGAGTCCTGGAGGGCAGCTGAGGACCCTTTGTCTTCTTTTGACTGGAATTGAATGCCTGGGTATCAGACTTTACCTGGAGTAGTTCATAGATTGGTTTATCTACACGAGAGAAATTCTGGATAAAATCACGGTAGTAACTCAGCAACCGCAGGAGTCTCCTCTCCGCAGTCTTTGGAGTCTTACTTTTCAGTGACATCACGGATTAAAGGTATTTTGGATCTATCCGCAACCCTTCTCGGACACAAGGTGACCCATGTACCTGACTTCATTGCAGAAAAGCTCACACTTCTCTGGTCTGAGATTGATTCCATTGAGCTGAAGAGTTGAACATATTCCTCAAAAGAATTTGCACTAAGAGTATCCAGCATCTCCTCCATGGAACGCAGCATGCGCATTGAAAATCCCAAAAGGAATTCTCAAAAAAGCCCCCAGGGGGTGATGAATGCAGACATGTGTCTGGACCCTTCGGCTTTAAAGCCCTGATGGTAGGCCTTTCCTTGGTTGAGAATGCTGAACCATGAATATCATCCAAGTGTGTCAATTAGGTCTTTAATTCTTGGCAACGGGTGTCTGCCTGGAACAGTTTTCTTATTTAGGAGGCGATAATCAATAGAAAGGCATAATGTGCTGTCCTTCATTCTGACACATACTACAGGGGCAGAATAAGGGGACATGGATTTCCCTATCCACCCTTTTGCAAGAAGATATTGGATGTATATGGCCCTGATGAATATGCCTTTTGTACAGGTATGTCATCTTCAAGGTTTATGGACATTTGCAGACTGGGAATACAGCTGATGCATTTCTCTCTCTGATAAAAGCTGTAGACTCTGCAAGCAGCATTTCCCTGACACCTTCTTGTTGTTAATTTGTCAGATCACTGAGGTCAACAGGTGGTTGTCACTGGCATGTGTTCTCTGCCATAGACGCAACCGCAGTGTGGACCCTCGCCCTGGACTTTGTCTTATCTGGTGCCTCTGTCTCTACTAACATTTAAATTGGCTGAATGGAACCAATGACTGTGTAGTGAGGCAAAGTAATGTCACACATAGTACTGCTACCAATAGGGACAAAGACATAAGGACTCTTCTGACTTTACATTTCAAGTAAGCTTTCACCAATGTCTAGCTTTTCCAAATGTCCATTGGTCTTGTCTGGATCAAACAGTGTTATAAAGTCAGATTGTTCAATATGAGGTGGAATTTTGAACTTCACACATGCAACTTTGCCTACTGGGATGACTACGTCATGCTGACCCACCCTTAACCATGCATGCTGTTTGCTGGGCTCTGGCCGTTTAAACAAAGTTCATAAGCATTTGGACTTTCTCCCTGGGGACAGAAATTGCTCTAGAAAGCAGAGAGTCAGTAGAAGGCACTCTGGAAGCCCTTGGAACTGTTCCACCATAACATTAAATCCAAGCAGCGGCCTCTCAATTGGCAGACTGCTAACTAGAAAAGGGACACGGATAGAAAGGTTGGGATCATAATTTCCTGGTAAGTTGTGGTGGCGTCAGGAGTGGTAGTGGCGTAGTGGGCTAAGGCACTGAACGGGTAAGCAGAAGGTTGTCAGTTCAATCCCCACAGCCACCACCATTGTGACCTTGAGCAAGACACTTAACTCCAGGTTGCTCCGGGGGGATTGTCCCTGTAATAAGTGCTCTTTAAGTCGTTTTGGATAAAAGCGTCTGCCAAATGCATAAATGTAAATGTAAGTGATGATAGTCCAACTGTCAAATAGGCAAGGCAAGGCAAGGCAAGTTTATTTATATAGCACATTTCATACACAATGGTAATTCAAAGTGCTTTACATAGAAGAGATAAGAATAAAAAAAAATAAGAATAATTGAAACAGTTTAGAATATAAAATAAAATAAAATACAGTACAAACAGTCGGACACACAGTGGCACAGTGCTCATTCAGTAAATGCACAGCTAAACAGATGTGTTTTGAGTCTGGATTTGAATGTGACTACTGTTGGAGCACATCTGATCTCTTCTGGAAGCTGGTTCCAGCTGCGGCTGGCATAATAGCTAAAAGCAGACTCTCCTTGCTTAAAGTGAACCCTTGGTATTTCTAGCTGATGTGATCCTAATGATCTGAGTGATCTGTTGGGTTTATATTCAGTGAGCATATCTGCAATATATTGAGGTCCTAGCCCATTGAGTGATTTATATACCAGTAATAATACTTTAAAATCAATCCTAAATGTAACTGGGAGCCAGTGTAAAGACCTGAGGACTGGTGTGATATGTTCATGTTTTCTGGTTCTGCTCAGAATCCTGGCAGCAGCGTTCTGTATGAGCTGCAACTGTCTTATGGTCTTTTTGGGAAGGCCAGTGAGGAGTCCATTACAATAATCCACCCTGCTGGTGATGAAAGCATGCACAAGTTTCTCTAGGTCTTGACTGGAAACAAAGCATCTAATTCTTGCAATATTATTCAGATGATAGTATGCTGATTTAGTTATTGCTTTGACATGACTACTGAAACTAAGGTCTGACTCTAGAGACACACCAAGATTCCTGACTTGATTTTTAGTTGTTTGACCCCTAGCGTCAAGGTATGCATTCACCTTGAGAACTTCATCTTTGTTTCCAAACACAATGACTTCAGTTTTGTCTTTGTTTAACTGAAGAAAGTTTTGGCACATCCAACTGTTAACTTCATCAATGCATTGGCAGAGGGAGTAATCGTTAGGTGATAGGGCTAAGTAGATCTGTGTGTCGTCTGCATAGCTGTGGTAAGCAATTTGGTTCTTTTTCTTTATTTGGCTCATTGGGAGCATATACAGGTTGAACAGGAGTGGCGCAAGAATTGAGCCTTGAGGGATTCCGCATGTCATGGACGTCCACTCAGACTTATGGTCTCCTATACTCACATAATAACCTCTCCCTTCTAAGTATGACTTGAACCATTTTAGGACCATCCCAGAAAGCCCCACCCAGTTTTCCAGCCTGTCAAGAAGTATGTTGTGATCGACAGTGTCAAATGCAGCACTGAGGTCGAGTAGTACCAGTACTGATAATTTGCCTGTATCAGGATTTAAGTGAATATCGTTTATTATCTTTATGAGCGCTGTCTCTGTGCTGTGATGCGATCGGAAACCAGATTGAAAATTGTCAAAGTATCCATTTGAGTTCAAGAATTTGTTCAGCTGATTGAAGACAACTTTTTCAATGATCTTGCCTATGAAAGGAAGATTTGAGATCGGTCTATAGTTGCTTAATATGGTCTTATCCAGATTGTTCTTTTTCAAGAGGTGCTTGACAACTGCAGTTTTCAGGGGGTTTGGAAAACTCCCAGAGAGAAGTGAAGAGTTTATCACTTCTAGGAGATCTGCTTCTAAACAATTGAACACACTTTTGAAAAAAGATGTGGGAAGTGCATCAAGGGCGCAGGTTGATGTTTTAAGGTGCTGTATGGTTTCTTCCAAAATTTTGCCATCAATTTCTTTAAAATCAGACATAGTAACTACTTTCTCAGGTTGTGGTTTGATTTGTCTGACCCCAGCACAACTCAAGGATGTGCTGATCACCTTTCTGATATTATTGATTTTTTCAGAGAAGAAAGAAGCAAACTCACTGCACTTGCTGTCTGAGAGCATTTCACTGGGAATCTGGCTTGGGGGGTTTGTCAGTCTCTCTACAGTCGCAAAAAGAGTGCGTGTGTTGTTTAAGTTGCTGTTTATAATATTCGAGAAGAAAGTCTGTCTAGCTTTGCCTAGTTCCATATTAAAAGCATGGATGCTGTCTTTGTAGATGTTATAATGGACTACAAGTTTTGTCTTCCGCCACATGCGCTCTGCTTTTCTGCATTGTCTTTTCATATTTTGCACTGCTGTTGAGTTTCTCCAAGGTGCTTTTTGTTTGCCACTCTTCTTCCTGACTTTCACAGGAGCAATATCATCAATTACACTTTTAACTTTTGAGTTAAAAGAATCAAGGAGAAAATCAACAGAGTCAGCAGATATACTTGGTGTTAAAGATATAGCCTTCATAAATAGTACACTCATGTTCTCATTTAAGCATCTCTTCTTGACAGACACAGATCTAGCTTCAGTGGCAGGAGAGATTAATATATTGTAACGCTTGAGCAGCGAGGCAGACGAGGAGATGCGGATCCAAATGCAGTTAGACTTTATTTAATAAACAAACAAGTAAACACAAAAGGAACAACCCTCAATGGGGAAATAAAACATAAAACCGAAAACTAAACACGCTGAAAACAAACAGAGAACTCAGGCAACAAAACAGAGAACTCAGGCAGGGAACACATACCAGGCTAACAACAAACAACGATAGACAAGGACTGAACCAAAAACCAGGGTATAAATACATGAACATAGGAAAAAGGGGCCAATGAACAAACAGAACTCAAACAAGATAACAAGGTGATAAACAGAAGCAAAATACAAGAACAAGAAGGCAGTCCAAGGGGCACAGAGGGCAGGCAGGAAGTCCAAAGGGGCAATGAGTGGCAGACAGGCAGTCCAGGGGGGCAAAGAGGGGCAGACAGGCAGTCCAAGGAGGCTGAGAGGACAGGCAAGCAGTCTATGGGGGCACAAAGGGACAGGTTTAGGGGGCCGGGGAGGTATCGACCGGGCAGGGACAGGTTTAGATGGCCCGGGGGCCGGCCATAAGGCAAGGGCCGGCTCAGGGGGCCTAGGAGGAGGCCACAGGACAGAGGCCGGTTTCGGTGGCCTAGGAGATGGCCATGGGGCAAGGACCGGTTCAGGAGGTCTGGGAGCTGGCCTCAGCCGTAGGAGGTTCTTCTGATGGTGAGCTGGAAGGCTTCGGGGGCGGAGCCGAGGAAGGTGGCGCCGTAGGAGCCTCTAGAGGCGAGGCCCTAGGAGTCTCTGGGGGCGGAGCCGCGGGAGGCTGAGCCGTAGGAGGCTCGGGAGGCAGAGCCGTGGGAGGCGGAGCCGTAGGAGGCTCGGGAGGCAGAGCCGTGGGAGGCTCGGGAGGCGGAGCCGTAGGAGGCTGAGCCATAGGAGGCTCGGGAGGCAGAGCCGCGGGAGGCGGAGCCGCAGGAGGCTCGGGAGGCAGAGCCGCTGGAGGCTCGGGAGGCGGAGCCGCAGGAGGCTCGGGAGGCGGAGCCGCAGGAGGCTCGGGAGGCGGAGCCGTAGGAGGCTTGAGGGGCGGAGCCCTGGAAGGCTCGGGAGGAGGAGCCCTAGAAGACTCGAGAGACTTGGGAGGCGGAGCCCTGGAAGGCTCGAGAGGCTTGTGAGGTGGAGCCCTGGAAGCCTCGAGAGGCTCGAGAGACGAGAGGCGGAGCCCTGGAGGGCTCGAGAGGCTCGAGAGACTTGAGAGGCAGAGCCCTGGAGGGCTCGAGAGACTTGAGAGGCGGAGCCCTAGGAGGCGCGGGAGGAGGAGCCCTGGAAGACTCGAGAGACTTGGGAGGTGGATCCCTGGAAGGCCCAGGAGGCGGAGCTCTGGAAAGCTCAGAAGGCAGAGTACTAGGAAGCTCGGAAGGCGGAGCTCTGGAAAGCTCGGAAGGCAGAGTACTAGGAAGCTCGGAAGGCGGAGCTCTGGAAAGCTCGGAAGGCTCGGAAGGCAGAGTACTAGGAAGCTCGGAAGGCGGAGCTCTGGAAAGCTCGGAAGGCGGAGCACTGGGAAGCTCGGAAGGCGGAGCACTGGGAAGCTCGGAAGGCGGAGCACTGGGAAGCTCGGAAGGCGGAGCACTGGGAAGCTCGAGAGGAGCTGACTCTTGGACGGGCGCGACCACTGGCGTTGGCCTTTGGACGGTCATGGCTACTGGCGCTAGCTCTTGGACGGTCGTGGCTACTGGCGCTGGCTCTTTTACGGTCATGGCTACTGGCGCTGGCTCTCTGACCTCTGAGGCGACAGGCTCTGGCTGGGTTACCGTGGTATGCGCCGGCTTGGGTTTGCTGGGCGCTGAGAGCAGAGCCAAGGGGGGTTTAGGGCACGGGGCTGCGGCAGGCGGAGGCTGGAGAGCAGAGACCTTTGCCCTTCTCATCTTCCTCCGGGCTGATGCGACTGGCGAAGCTGGGACGCTGTTCCTGGTCAGCGTGGCTTCAGGCTCGCTCACAGTGACAGGCATGGGCACTGGCTCGCAGACCGGGGCAGGCGTGGGCTCTGGCTCGCAGACCGGGGCAGGCGTGACAGGGTGAGCCTGGGACGGCTGAAGAGTCTCCTCAGTAGGTGGAGAGGTAGAGTCCTTCCCAGCATGGCCCACAGTCAGCGGGGAGCCGCACAACAGTAGGGTCACCTCCAGGAAGTCGCGGAGAGTCCAGCCGCGTGATGCCGGCAGCAGCCGCTCCTTCAGCCAGCCACACAGGTTGTCCCTGAAGAAGACCACAAGGGAGGTGTCCGGGAAGTCCGCAACAGCCGCAAGTTTAAGGAAGTCGCGGACGTGGACCTCATTCGGACGGTCCTCTTGCCTCAGGCAGAGCAGGTGGTATCTGGCACGTAAAACCGCTGGATCCATGGTGGTCTATCGTTCTGTAACGCTTGAACAGCGAGGCAGACGAGGAGATGCGGATCCAAATGCAGTTAGACTTTATTTAATAAACAAACAAGTAAACACAAAGGAACAACCCTCAATGGGGAAATAAAACATAAAACCGAAAACTAAACACGCTGAAAACAAACAGAGAACTCAGGCAACAAAACAGAGAACTCAGGCAGGGAACACATACCAGGCTAACAACAAACAACGATAGACAAGGACTGAACCAAAAACCAGGGTATAAATACATGAACATAGGAAAAAGGGGCCAATGAACAAACAGAACTCAAACAAGATAACAAGGTGATAAACAGAAGCAAAATGGCAAATTAACGAGGGCAGGTGCAAACAATGAACGTGAACACGAAAGCTAACAGAGAGACTATGGAGTTACACAAGGGACAAAACTGAAAACTAAGGAATGCAAAAGTGACAAAAATGGCAAACAAAAGGGCAACAGTGAAACAAGACAAGGTAAACATAACATATATCAAAGAAAATACAGAAATGATCAGACAGTGCTACATCCTTAATAACAATCGATGAAATGTTTAGACCCTTACTGATAAGTAAATCTAGAATGTGTCCATGATTGTGTGTGGGTCCATGTACATGCTGAGTCAGATCAAAAGTTTTTAAAGCAGTTTTGATTTCTTTTGTCATATTGTTTTCTGCATTATCTATGTGAATGTTAAAGTCTCCAGCAATGGCAAAACAGTCAAACTCTGAGGTAATTGTTGATAACAGTTCTGTAAAGTCCTCAGCAAAGGCTGGAGATTATTTTGGAGGCCTATAAATAATGATAAGTAAAATGCGTGGAGCACCTTTTAACACGTAGTGTGATATTCGAAAGACAGATAATTCCCAAATGATTATTTGCTTACATTGATAGACATCTTTAAAAAGAGCAACTAAACCCCCACCTCTCCTACCTTCTCTACAGACACTCAAAAAAGTAAAGTTAGGAGGGGATGTTTCATTAAGGACTGTTGCACTACAGCTGTCTTCTAGCCAAGTTTCATTTAGAAACATAAAATCCAGGTTGTATGTGCTTATAAAGTCGTTGACTAGAAGTGATTTATTTTTAAGTGAGCGGATGTTTAAAAGTGCTAACTTAACAGTTTTTGTCCCCACAGCAATCTTAGTTTGTCGTGTAATAGGCACCAGATTAGATGGGTTTGCTGAACGGCTTTTGAAGGCCTTAGACTTTCTATCATGTAATCGAACAGCAATAGAGAAAGATACAGGCACATTGGGTTCCCGCTTGTTTTGTAAACATTAGAGAAAGTTACTGTTATCATAGCGGGGACCCGACACATATCACTGAGAGCTGTTATCAGTTGTTTTTGGTTCACCTCGAGCAGATAGAGGAGGGTGTGAGCCCTGGCGTTGTGGCAGAGGTCGAAGAGCTCTCACAGGAGGAGGGGGAGGGCGAGCTGGGCCCGCAGGTGGTTGAGGGGCCTGCTGTTTTTTGCTTGATATCTGGGGGCTTGCAGCAAAAGAGTGGGATAGTTTGGTTCCAGCATACACCAGTTCTTCCATTTTCTCTGAGAAGCACAGATGTGGAGATGCTGCAGAGAGGGATTATGTGTCTGGTGAGAGGGGCTGTTGCTCTGGTGTTATCGGAGGCTGTAATATGCTGTCCTGGTTTCCCTGGGTGTTTTCCAGAAAGTCGTCCTTGAGTGCTGAATCTTGGAGCAGTTCTAATATGTCACAGTCTGTCTGTGGTGAACTTTGTGGGCAGGGGTTAGATGAGATTGTGTCCGTGAGCAGAAATTGTTGTGGCTGAGTGGTGTTATCATTGTCCTTGTGTGATTTGTCAACTGCATGTCCATTCAGGTGTGAAGTCCTGTGGTCATTCATACTGTGTCCAGGTGTGTGTGTGCCATTCAGATTGAGTGGATTGGCACACACTGCAGAAGGATGATTGAGGGAGAAGTAGATACTGTCCTTTAACACTCTTGAATCAAGTTTGTTTGGGTGGTGGCCATCCTGTCGAAACAGTTGCCCCTTACTCCAGAAAAGATTGAAGTTGTCAATGAAGTTCACTTCTTTTATATTGCAGGTTTTTTGCAGCCATGTATTAAGCCCAAGCAACCGTGAAAACCTGTTTGTTCCTCTTGCTGGAAGTGGTCCTCTGATGAATGTTTGAACTTTCAGTCTTTTAAGTATTTCAAAAAGTTCACTTAAATCCTTCTTAAGGAGTTCTGACTGCTCTTTATGAATATCATTCATCCCCACATGAATTATGAGTCGATTTGCAGTCTTATGTTTCATCAGAATGTTCTGAAGTTCCCTGTTTACATCCGAAGTTGTTGCTTGTGGAAGGCAGCATGTAGTTGTATCCCTGCTGCTAATGTTTCTGATTATGGAGTCACCCACTATCAGAGTCCTGGGCCCGGCTGCGCTCTGAGCTGAATGCCGCTGTCTGCTCGACCTTGAGCACCAGTTGGCATCAGTGTTAGCTACTGGCTGATTCAATCTGTGTTCGATCACATTCCTCATGTTTGGGGATTCCTCATTCAATAATACTTCAAATCTGTTCTCAAGATGTATAGGCTGTGGTAGGAAACCAGTGTTTGCAATCCTTGTCAGAGCCGTATCTGGGGTAGAGCATGCTATTGTGGCAATATGTGATGCTTGTGACAATCTGATGTCTCGAGTGCCTTTTGGTCTCGCTCCCTGTTTTAGGATGAGGTCTCCGTTTACGGCACACACTTCCAATTTATCCGCACTTCCAATAAGCTCAGCGAGTGATCTTACATTTACATCTGGTAAGTACTTGTCTTTCCAAGCTCGATCAATCATGCTGACTTGAGCTCCTGTGTCAAGTAGAGCACTTACGGTGAGGCCATTCAAGCTGCACTGAGTGAGAGCTTTTCATCCGATGAGTTTGACAATGGGCTCATTCTTGACTCTAGGTGGAGCTAGAGTGTGAGTTTCTGTCTGTGTATATGAACTTTTGTGATCAGATGCTTCAACTTTAACATGTGAGAGTGTTCTTGTGGACTTACGTTTCTCACTGTCAGGCTTGACTTCCTGTGGGCACTCGACTTGTGACTGGGACGAAAGTGGACTGGTCACTGGTTGTCCCTCTACAGTGACCACTTACCGTTTCCCTGATGCCTGCGTTATCTGA
The DNA here is from genome assembly GCF_025860055.1 of Xyrauchen texanus. Lineage (NCBI taxonomy): Eukaryota > Metazoa > Chordata > Actinopteri > Cypriniformes > Catostomidae > Xyrauchen > Xyrauchen texanus. The sequence continues at coordinate 34,936,707 of NC_068280.1, read as the reverse complement.
GGCATCCTATGGCCAGGTGCCCTTCTTCCCCACAGAGGAAGCAATGATTACAATTCAGCAGCCCCTTTTGACAGCCATAGGGTCTTCCTCCTCTCTGTGAAACTGTGAAGCTCTCTTGTGATGGCTGTTGTTGGCAAGGCTGAGGCTTTCATGGAGCCTACCATGCTTATGAGTGCATGGTGAGTGGTGGGTCACTTCTGTTTTTGTGTTCAGGAGTTCCTTTCACAGCTCTTATTTCTGTTATAGGTGCTCCTTCTAGATGAGCGCAACTTGCCATGCTTGGCTTTGAATGACTCACTGGATCCAGCCTTCTCAAACTTTCATTTTCATTACCTATGATTCTCATCACCTGTCTCAATATTGCCTCAGTGACACTGTTGTTGAAAAGCAGAGGTTTCTATTCACTGCAAATGTCTTTACATTTTGAATTGTGACAGGACTGTACTACACATCAATGTTTGTCTGCTTGGCAGCAAAGAGGATTTTCTGCTTGAGTCCAATGACTCGATACACGAATTGTTGAGGTGTTTCATGTTCACTTTGTTTTGTGCACATTAGCTCATGAAACATCTCTGTGCTGTTTCTATCCCTTAAGTGTGACTGGAGAAACCCTCTGAGTTCATTCACTGTCATATCTTCCATGTTCATTAGCATGTCTTTGAAATTCCCAGACTTTATTATGCGTAGAATACCTCTCACTATCTCTGTATCACTGAAATTCTCTTTAATTCCATCCTCAATTTGTCTGCACACACTGTTGTACGTGATGTCTGAAGTGTGATCTCCAATTTGACCAACTTGCATTTTTGAATTCACGTTACTGGTAGGACAGGTCTCTTAAGGAGACTACATTTTACCTTATGTTGAGACTGGTTGCTGTGTCGTGCTGTGTCATTATTCTGTTTAACAGGTTGTGTTAGTGTAGGGTGTTGTGGAGATGTTGAAATGTATTTGTGAAGTTTCTTACTCAACTCTTCATAAGTTGAAAGCACTTTTTGTATCTGGGATGGCCCTCGCTGCACTAACTCCACCTATGTCAGTTAACATGAAGGGTGATGCTTTTTGGACAGTGCCAGTAGTGTACCTCCGTGAAGTTAGCACCCCATATAATTCAATAATCACCAAAACTATTTCATTAATTTGTGCTGTGTTTGTGCCGATTTGTGCCGGTTTGGTGTTTGAGATATTAAGCATTCTTTTTTTTGGGCTGTGTGGTGTCACTCTCCACCCCATCTCACTCAAATCAGTCCAAACCGGTGCTGGTCGTTTGTGCTCGGTTTGTGGCGTTAAAACAAATGTTGTAACTATTTAATGTGTGAGTTGTGTAAGAACCTTGTATGATTAAAAAAAATATATAATAATTATTAGTTGTGCTCCCTTTTACTAATGGAGGATTGGGCTGGTACATTTTCCAGGCCAGCGATTGTCGCGAAAGATGTTCTTTTTTTAATCTTTGTGGTTAAGCATATGTACTATGGCTAGGTTTAAGGGTTTGTGATAGATGTATGTGTAGGGTTGCTGCGGCACTCCAAATAAACACAAACACAGGTTGCGTCCGAAACTAGGAAAATGCTGCCTCTGGAGGTAGGAAGGGACCAAGGCACATCCGAATCCAATGTTCTTGTCACATCCTGTCTTCTAAGATACCGTCATCTGATATATTTTTGAAGGCAGCATAGATGTATACTTCGCTACTTTTCAAATCCCACAAACCTGTGCGTGAGGATCCACAGTGGGTGAACTGAAGAAAATAGCAGCAAAGTGTGGGGACCAAGCCATCTGATAAGCAGTTCTTCTATTCTATAATACATGTTTGGGAATCTAAATTGTATATTTCCTATTGACACACTATAGCTGAAAATATAAATAACCATCTGAAGAAATGTTTTTGTGAAGCATCTTTTGAAGACTTTTGCATAGTATGGTTTATGCTTGGTTAATGCCAAAACTCTCTTGACATTATTCTATACTATTAGACCTTTGTGGTTCATTGGACTGAATTAATGCTGGTATCCTAGCAACGATGTGATGTAGTGCTGCCTAGTAAGCCTGTCCAAAACAAGTTTCCAGAGGTACCTTTGTATGCAAATGCTGTCCTATAATTAATTGATTGATTGG